>NW_025920120.1:4096394-4188131 GCF_902686445.1 Sciurus carolinensis
CTCTAAGATTTCATCTTAGGATTAAAATCAAGGTAGTTAATACATTAATTTTAATGATAACTCATAAAAATTATTTAATGCCAAAAATGCAGATATTTTATTAGCACGAGATTATATAATATAAATTTGTGAATAGTTAAAAGCTACAGAACACCTATTTACTAGTTTTAGATATTATATCAAGGATATTAAGTGAATATTAAAATCCACAAGTAAGTTATTATATTGGTTTCAGGGTTTATGGAAAAGATGGCATATAGTAATATTAAAGACTACAGGACATATATTTCATTTTTTTAGGTGATAATATGGATGTCATATTATATCTTGCTCAGTGTCAGGGTCAGGGACACCCTGACACTGAGTGTTTACTGAAATGAGTAGAAGAACTCTAGTGAGTTGTGCTCAGAGAACCATCTGAGGTGAGCAGAGAGAGCTCTATGAGTATGAAGGGCAAATATAGAAATGGAGAATTGTGAGCTGTGGAGTGGAGTATCTCTTTGGTGTGTAGGTAGGATTCACTGAGATGAGTATGGAGGGCACTCTGAGTTTGTTGTGTAGTTTCCCTGAGGTGTTTAGTGAGGACTCATTGAAATGCATAGGGATGGCACACTGATATGTGAAGGGAAGTCTCTCAGGGGTGTGTAGGATGGTCCCTATCAGTTGTGCAGAAGAATCTTTGAGGGGTGTAGAGGGCTTTACATCTGAGGAGAAATGCTGTCTCAGTTGTGTACGGAAGGTTCTATGAAGTGAATACTGTGATATCTTTGATTTGAGTATGAAGAACATACTAAAGTTTGAAGGGAGGAAACTTTGAAGATAGTATAGGAAATCTCTGAGGTGTTTTGGGAGTGCACCCAATGGAATATCACGAGGACTCTCTGAGTTTTGCAGTTGTGGCCTTTAGCAGTGAATAGTGAGGGCTTTTTGGTGAGTAGTGCAGGCTACCTGAGATGCACAGGTAGCGATTTTTGAGGTTTGAGGTTTGATGAAATGGCATTCTGAGGTTTGTATGAAAACCTCTCTTAGATTTGTACAGAGGATAGTTGAGTAGGGTGTTTTGGCAGTGTCCTCTTTGGTTAGAGCTATGTACTGTCTGAGGGGTGTAGATAAGAATTTCTAAGGTGAGTAAGTGGAGAATTCTGATTTGAATAAGGAGAACAATGTGAATTTTGAAAGGAGGGCTCTATGTGTGTGTAACAGAGTCCTCTAAATTGTAAAAGTAGTGTAGAGAGGTGGTGTGTAGTATTTGGCAACTGCTCTCTGAGTTCTGTAGGGATTGATGAATGACGTGTGTAGTATGGGCTTCTATGGTGTGAATGAATGGCCCTCTGTTGTGTACCAAGGGTGCTTGATATGAGTGTGGAGGGCTTTCTGAGATGTGAAGGAAGGTGACTGTGAGGTGTGTAGGAAGGGAAGGGCTCTCTGAGTTTTGTTGCATGGGGTCCCTGAGATGTGTAGAGAAATCTCCATTAGGTGTGCAGAAGCTAACTATGAAGTGTGAAAAATGACTTTTGCCCATGCAGGAGTACTATCTTAGTTGTGTATCGAGGGCCCTGTGCAGTAAATACAGAGATCCATCTGATATAAGCAAGGAGAACACCATGTTGTGGAAGGTTTCTTTTAGGAGAGTAGACAGAATCTCTGAGATGTGTTTGTAAGGCACTTGGAGGTGAGTAGGGAGAGTTTTTGGTGAATATTGAGGTCTATCTGAGATGTGTGGGTAGGGTTTGCTGAGAAGTGTAGCACAAGTTTTCTGAGATTTGAATTAACATTTCTTTGACATTTTAGGGATTATACTCTGGGGTGCATAAGGAGGGCTTTATGAGTTTTTTAAGGTTTGCTCAATGAAGTGTGGAGGGCATGTCCCTAAGGTGTGTATAGATGCAATTTAGAGTTGTGTAGGAAGGGTCCTTATGTGAGTAGGGAGGAAACCCTTAGATGTATAGGGAGGTATGTTTGAGGAAATCTGTAGGAAATTTCTCTGAGTTGTGAAAGTGCAATATTTTCATTGTGTAAGGAGGGATCTATGAGATATTGTGGAAGGTTTCTCTTGGGGTTTAGGAGGGCCCTGTGAGGTTTGTAGGAGGTCTAATTGACATGAGTGTGAGTGCTCAATTAAATAATTTGGGATATTTTTGGTGTATATGGAATGCCAGTTCAAAGGTATTTCTGAAGAGTGTAGTGAGGGTTTTATGAAGTTAATAGAAAGGTTCACTCAGGTGTTAAGAAGAACTTGAAAAGGAATATTGTATGTACTCACTTATTTGTATAGGGATATGTCTATTTCAGTTGTGTATGGACTTCTCTTGAGACATAAAGTGAGGACATTTTTAATGTGTCTGGAGGGCACTCAGATGTGTAGGGAGGTTTCTGTGATTTTTGTATGGAGATGATTCTGTGCTGAGAAGTAAGGATTACTGTTAGGTTTAAGCTTAGTTTTTGAGGGGAGATCTTGGATTAGGGTTATTTTTAGAGTTAGTAATAGAATAAGGATGCTAGTGTTAAAGTTAGAGGGTTAAGATTTCTTTCAGTGTTGTTTTAGGATCCAAATGAGTATTTGGATTGTAGTGGGAAGGCCTCTGTGTTGTGTTGAGAAGTCTCTATGAATTGTAATGGCTCTCTGTGGTGCATTATGAGGGTATCTTGAGGTGAGTACAAAGGCTTTCTTAAGTGATTAGGGAAGGCTTCCAAAAAACCATAGTGAGTACTCACTGAAGTCTGTAAGGATGTCTCTCTGAGATGTGTAGGGACAGTTCCACAGCTGTGTAGTGAGGGTATTCTTTGATGTGCCAGCAAGAAACTAAGATGTGTGTACAGAAGGCCCTCTGAGATTTGTAGGGAATTGCCTCTGAGCTGTGTAAGCAGGGTACTATAATGTGTGTCAGAGGGCTTCTTTACATATGTGGGAATGCCCCCTGAAATGAGTTGAGAGGGTTCATAAAGGTGAATCAGAAAGGTGCTCCATAAAGTATAGAAAGGGATCACTGAATTGTGTTTCAAGGGCCAATTGTGGTGAGTAGTCAGAGATATGTGATATGCGTAGGGATAACAAACTGATAAATGAGGAAAGGCACTGCTATTTTAGGCTTAGGGTCAGGATTTAGGGTCAGTTTTAGGTTCATGGTCAGTGTCAGTGTCAGGGAGGTCACTCTGGTATGTAAGGAGGACTGAAGTTTAGGCTTAAATTAGGATTAGTGTCAAGCTCAGGGTCAGGTTTAGTATTTGCAATTTGTAGGGAAGACCTCTGTGCTGAATCAAAAGGGCTCTATGAGATGTATAATGAGGACTTATTGTCATCAGTAGATAGACTCCCAAGGTGTTTATAGTGCACTTCCAAAGAAGTTTAATTAGTAGAACTGACTTGCAAATGAATCTAATTTGTACAAACTGAGATATGTAAGGATGTCCCTCTAAAGTGTGTAGGAAATGCATTTGAGGTAAGTAGAACCAGCTTACTTTGATGTCTAAAGAGGGTACTCTGAGATTATTTGGGAGGTGATTTAGGTTGGTAGTGACTGTGGAGAGAGGGAACTCTGACATGTTTAAGAGAGCTCTACAAAATGTGTTTGAGTTCTCCTAGTGGTGTGTGGCAGGGTTTCCTGAGGTGAACTTGGAAGGCTCACAGATGTGCACAGGGAGGATGTTCAATTAATTGTAGAAAGGGCTTAATGAGTCATGTTTGGTGGGCCTTTTAAGGTAAGGCATGAGAGTTCTGTGACATGAGTAGGGAGAAAACACTGATGTAGAAGGGAAGGTTCTATGAGGTTAAGGTTAAGATTAACATTAGAATCAGTAATATGTCAAGGTCAGGGTCATGGTCACTGTCAATGTCAGCAAGGGCTCTCTGTGGTATGTATGGTGGGCTTAGTGTTAGGGTTAGAGTTAGGGTTTTGTTCTGGATTGGGTCAGCATTTTGAATGCATAAGGAAGGCCTCTGTTTTGAATTAAAGGGCTCCCTTAGGCATGTATTGAGGGTTTTCTGAGGTGAGTAGCTGGACTCTCTGAAGGATTTAGAGAGTACTTGAAATGAAGTGTAGTTAGCAAAGAGGCCTTTTAAAGAAATCCAATTTTTATTTGCTGAGGTGTGTAGGAAAGTCTCTCTGAGGTGTGTCGAGACTGCTTTTGAGGTAAGTTGGAAGGGCTTTCTTTGATCTGAATGAAGGTCACTTTGAGGTGTGTAGAGAGAACACTGAGGTTGTTAGCATGCAGTCTCTGATCTCCTTAGAGGAACTTCTATAAGGTCCATAGAAGAGAACTTTGATGTGTGTCAGAGATGTCTATGATGTTTGTGGGTGGCCCTTCTGAGATGAGTTGGGAGGGGTCACTCAACTGCATAAAGAATATGTACTGAGATGAATAGTGAGGATTCAGTGAGTTGTTTCTGGAGGGCCTCTTTACCTGAGTAGTGAGAGCTCTGTAAGAGAAGTTGGGAGGAAAATCTGATGTAGAAGGGAGGACCTTATTAAGTGTGAAGAGGGGCCTATGTCACATGTAGGTCAGAATTCCTGAGATGTGTATGGAAGACATTCTGAGCTTTGCAGTGCAGGTTCTCTGAGGTGTATAGTGAAGGCTTCTCTAAATGCATAAGGATGGCATTCTGATATGTGTATAAGGACTCTCACAGGTGTGTAGGGAGTTTTCTATTAGATATGCCAAGGGATTTATAGGGGTGTAAGAGTGCCTTATGACTGAGTAAAGATGCTAACACAGTTGTGGACAGAAGACCCTCTGAAGTGAATAGTGAGATCTCTCTGATATGTGTAGGGAGAACACACTGTGTTTTGATGGGAAGATTTTTTGAGGATAGTATATTTCTGAAGTGTTTGTGAGGACTTTCAATGGAGAATTATGGGGGCTTTCTTAGGTGTGTATATGCAGCACCCAGAGATGAGTAGGGAGTGTTTTGGATAGAAGGGAGATCTATCTGTGTTATATTTGTAGCACTGGATAAGGTGTGTAGAATGGGTATTCTGAGGTTTGAATCAAAATTTCTGTGGTGTTTTAGGGAGTGATTGGTGGGATGTATATGGAGGGCTATCTGAATTGTTTGGGTATTTCTCAATAATGTGTGGAGGAAGAATCCCTAAGCTATGTATGGATGGAACTTTGAGGTATGTTGGAAGGGATCTTGATGTGAGTAGGGTGGGATTACTTATATGTGTAGGGGAATGAGTTTGTGGTGTGTAGGAAATGTTCTCAGAGGTGTTAAAACAGATTCTCTTTGGATTGGAATGTCTCTTTGGTGTATGTAGGGAAGGTTTTCTGAAAGGTGTAGGGGGGATTTATAAGTTTTTCCAGTGGACTTTTTGCTATGAGAGAGAGAGTTCACATAACTGAATAAGTAGGGCTTTTACAGTGTATAAGAAAGACCTCTGAGGTGAATGGAAAGAGTTCTCTGAGTTGTGTAGTGAGGGCTCTCTGTGGTGAGTAGAAATTCTCTCTGAGGTGTTTAAAGAGCATGGCATAGAAGTATAGTTAGTATAAAGGTCTTGTATAGGAATATAATTTGTACTCAGTAAGGTATATATGGATGTCTACCTGAGATTGTCTACACAAGTAGGTACTACTCTTGATATAAGGTTGGTTTCCATTGAACTTTATGGAGCATACTATGATGTGTGCAGAGAGGGGTCTCTAAGATTGGTAATGTGCAGCTTCTGAGTTGTGTAAGGAGTTGTGTATGAATTGTGTAAGAGGGTTATATGATGCTTGTCCTAGCGTTTCATTCTGTGTGTGAGAGGGCCCCTGAAGTGAGTTGGGATGGCTCACAGAGTTGTACAGGGTGTGTGCACTGGAAATCATAGAAAGAACTCAGTGAGTTGTGTTTGGAGGGCCATTTGAGGTGAGTAGTATGAGTTTGGCAAGATGGGTAGGGAGAAAAATTGGTGTAGAAGGGAGAGCACTATAAGGTTAGGGTTAGGTTAGGCCTAGGGTTAGGATTTAGGGTGAGGGTCAAATCATGGTCAGTTTGAGGTTCAGGGAGGACTGTGGCTTGTAGGGAGGACTTAGGTTTATGCTTAGGATTAGGGTTAGTTTCAGAATAAGAGTATTTTTGGAGTATATGGAAGACCAGGTTGAAGAGTCAAAATTGTTCTCTGAGGTGTATATTGTGGCCTCTGTGGGGTGAGTATATAGGCTCTTTGAGGTATTTATGGAGGGCTTACAAAGAAACATTGTTTCTTCTTGGAAAGAAGAATGGTTTTATTCACTTAGTTATGTAGGGTCTTCTCTGATGTGTGTAGAAACTGCTCTATATTTGAGTATGGAGGGTACACTTTATTGTGTATGAAGGTTAAAATGAAGTGTGTACAGAAGTTTCTATGAAGTTGGAAACATGTGGCCTCTAAGCTGTGTTTTGTGGACTTTATGAGGTGTGCAGGATGGTTCTATGATGTGTGTTAGAGAGCTACAAGAAGTGTGTGAGGGTCCTTTAGTTGAATTGAGAGGACTCACTCAGATGTATATATAGGGTGCACTGAGATGAGTAGAAAGAGCTCAGTTAGTTGTGTTTGTATGGTTTTCTGATGTGAGTAGTGAGATCTCTGATAGATGAGTAAGGAGAACAAGTTGATGTAGATGGGAGGGTCCCACAAAATTTGGAAGTGGGATCTATATGGTCTGAAGTTAGAAATCATGAAGATGAGTAGGCTGGACTCTGAGCTTTTCCATATAGGTTAACTGAAGTGTGTAGTGAGGGCTAATTAAAATTCAGAGGGACAGCACTCTGATGTGTGTTTGGAGGGCTCCCAAAGTTGTGTATGGAGGTCTATATTACATAGGCAGAGGGATCTATGAGAGGTATAGGAGACCTGTTTGACATAGTAGAAATGCTATCTCAGTTATGTAGGGAGGGACTTCTAGAGTGAATAGTGAGATCTCTAATATGAGTAGCCAGAATAAACTCAGGTGTGATGAGAAGAATATTTGAGGATAGAAGAGAGAAACTGTGAGATGTTTTGGTAGGACACTAAGAAGAATATCATCAGGGTACTTTTACTTTTGTACTTTTGATCCTTGAAGGTAGCTATGGAGGGTTTTAGGTTACTTTTGAGGACTAAAAGAGATGTGTAGAAAGGGTTTTTAAAGTTTTGCTGAAAGGGCATTCTGAGGTTTGTATGGGAGCCTCTTTGAGATTTGTAGGGAGAACTGTTGAATGAGGTGTATAAGGTGGACGCTGATTGGTAAAAATTAAGAGTTAACTGAGGTGTGTATTTCTGGATATCTATGATTAGTAAGGAGAGATCTCTGAGATAATTGAGGACAAACTGAAATTTGAAAGTAGGGATTTATGAGGTGTGTAACAGGGCCCTATGAATAATGAAATTATGGCATTCTGAAGTGTATAGAGGCATGGCATGTGGTGTGTAGCAATGGTTCTCTGGTCCCAATATTGATATAGTGATTGATAAATAATGTGTGTAGGAAATGTGTCTAAGGTGTGTATGGATGGTCCTCTGAATTCTGTAGAAAGGGCTCTTGATATGAGTAGGTAGGGTTCTGAGCGGTGTGGAGAGGTGACTACTATGTGTGTAGAAAGTGTTCACTGAAGTGTGAAGGGAAGTTTCTGAGATTTGTAGTGAAGAAAATTTGAGGTGTGTAGGATGGCCTCTTAAATGTGCAGGAGGAATCTATGAGGTGTGTAAAGGGCTTTTGTCTGAATAGGAGTGCTCTCTGTTGTGTAGTTAGTGTCCCCTTACAAATGAATAATGAAATCTATCTGATATGACTAGATAGAACACAATTAGATGTAATGAGTATTCACTGAGCATAACAGGGGGAATCCCTTCATTGTTTATAAAGGTCACTCAACAGTGCATCCAGAGTCTTCTCTGAGGTGTGTCAAGCCACACTCAATATTGTGTAGAGAGGGCATTTTAGTTAGTAGTAAGTTGTACCCGAGTTGTGTAGTAGGGTGTGTTGTTTGCAGCATGCGAATTTTGAGGTTTGAATTAACATCTTACTGGAATTTATATGGTGTACTCTCTGGGGTGTATAGGAAAGGCTTTTTGAGTTCTGTAAGTGTTGCTCAATAAAGTGTCAAAGTAGTGTCTCTATGGGGTATATGAATGGGAATTTGAGGTGTGTAGAAAAAGCTCTTGGTATTAGTAGGGAGTCATTATTTAGACGTGTAGGGAATTAAGTTTGTGGTGTGAAGGAAAGATTCTCTGAGGTGTTCAGTGGGTTCTTATTTTTATGTAGAGTGGGCTCTCTGGCATATAGGTAGGGCCCTCTGAAGGGTGTAGGAGGGCTTTATGAGGTTTGTAGAAAGGCTTATTGATGAGAGTGTAAGTGTTCACTTAAGTGAATAAAAAGGCTATTTTCAGTGTATAGGAAAGTTCTGTTGGGTGATGAAGCCAGAATTAAGGACAGGTAGTTAGTGTAGAAATAGGGGATTGGATCAAATCGAGGAAATGAAGACATGAAGCCTTTTGCCTCTGGAAGTTGGAGACTGCCCCTGGGAGAATGGAATGTCAAGGATCTCTGGAGACCATTGATTACCAAATTTACCTGCCTTTATCAAGGACTGTAAACAAGGAGCTGCTAATTAATGCCCCCTGGGCCCTTACCTGCCTGAATCACATTGACCCTCCCTCTGCCCATGGCTTCTCACTTAAAGCAAAACCTGGCCTAGTCATGTAGGCAGGAAGGAGAGATAAGGGAGAGAGAACTGGAGAACAAAAGAGACTTTAACCTATAAAAGATGTAGGGTGCACTCACTTCTTGGAACTTTAGAATATCAGCCATGGCCCCCTTCTTCCTGCTGTGAGAAGTCTGTATTATTACCTTTAAATGAAACCTGCTTAATATGTTTGCATTGGCATGCTTCTCTAGTGTTCAATCTTCAACATTAGAAGGAGCAGAACTCGTCACCGGTAAATGGTGGTATCAGATTTGGAGGTTCCACTGAGATTTCTGCCAAGGTAAGTAAGCTTCTCTCTCCATACACCCCACATCTGTTTGAGGTGCATCATTCTGTCTCTTTATTTTTGGAGGGCAAAATGGGCACCCATCAGCTACTTAAACGCAGTTAGTGCAGCCGCCATTCTTAAGACTCAGGTGAGAGGTTTCCTGACCCAGGCAAATTTCCAATCACCTTCTCTGTAGGCATGTTGGACTCTGCCAAATCCATTTCCTACTTCTCTGTCCAGGCCCAGAGTGCAATTGCCACCAGTGCACTGTGTCCCTAATCCTGATCTTCCCAGGATGCATGGAGGTGGAGGCAGAGTTGGAACAACTGTGGGGTTCTCGGCCTGGGCTACTCTCAGATGGACCCCAAAGGTTCCTTCTCTGGACTTCCCCTCCAGATGACCCATAGGGGTTTCCAGGGTGATCAGTAGATGAATGGCACTGAGGGAAAGCGCCGATTACCGTTGCCTTCATATGGGCCCTACAGTGCACAACACTCTTGCACATCCACTCCCTCCTGGATGCTCCCCTTCCCTTGCTGGTCAGACATTAGGAATTCAAACTGTAGGATTAAGGCCTGGGATGATTAGTATGAAAATGTTCAGGTTCCCTTTGTTCCCATAGTTAGCCTTCACTAGTCTAGACATCTAGAGTCTCCCCATTACTGTTCCTGTGCTTAAATGTGCTCACGGTGTTCTCTTTAAGCTGCAAGAGGGAGGCATTTAAAAACCCCTCCCCTGAGACCCTCCAAGCAAAGGGCGTTATACGCCTAACAACCAATAGATGTCCCCTCACCCTCCAGGGATTCCTTTAGTCTACAGGGCAAAAAGATAGGCAAAAGGCACACTTTTTACTTTTGTCATCATTTTTCATAATTAGGAGTTTATAGTGGCAGAAGGAAAGCAGAATGCCCTTAAGTCTGAATCCTCCCAGGGTCTTTAGCACAGGGCAAACTAGGACCCTAGCACTTTGCCAAAGAAGGCCAGAAATAACTTTGGCAAAGCCAGGTAGTGAGAGATGGGTTTTTCTGGACCATAAGGAAGCTCAGTTAGGGAGACATTCCTAATACTTCTAACTCAAAAGGGAGCTTCTCTCTCAACAGTATTGCCAGGTTCACCACTAGCCTGCATACTGCTAAATTGCAAATGAAAAGTGCCTTTCATATGTTACCATGCTTGACATCAATAATCTCTACCATGAGAGGTGAAAGCCTTGAGGAATTGCCTACTAAGGGAGGAACACCAAGGGGACCCTCCCAACTTAAGACAGAAAAAATAAATTTAAGGAGGCTTTTGGAGGATCCTAATAAATATTGAGATGTTTCAAAACTTATGCCAGGTATTTGACTTCACCTGAAAATTATGCTATTAACCATCTAGAGCATAGGCAGTTCCCAGAAACCATTCTAACTGGGATTCGAATAATGAGTAGGATGCCTTAAAAAAACTATTATGCGGCCTTCAGGAAAGTCCTGCTATTTTCATGGAGAGACTTATGAAAGCAATAAGAAAACACACCACTCTGAATCCTGAATCCATAAAGGGCCACCTACTTTTAAAGTATAAATTTATCATTTAGTCAGCCCAAATATTTAGAGGAAATTACAAAAATTGGCACGTGGCCCTGATCAGTCCTCAGATGATCTTCTCCAGCTTGCATCTTCCATTTTTTAATAGACATCAAAAAGAAAGAAAATGGAGCATAAAGACAAGAAAAAGGACTTATTATAGATCATTCAAAGTGACAGAAACTTTTAATGCCTTGAAATAGCCCATGCAATTCACCCATTTTAGGAGTTAAAAAGCAAACTGCCTAGTCCAAAACCTTAGAATAATGAAGCAGTAATTTTCCTCACCCTGTATTTCTTAATCCATACACTTTTATCTTGCATTCCAACTGCTGCTTGGTTTACTAAGTTAGATTTAAAAGATAGCTTTTCCTGTTTATGCTAGACCTGAATAGCAATTTCTGTTTGCCACCAGATACTGTATCTCAACTAACCTAGACAGTGTTGCCTCAGGATTTAGATGGCCCTCACCTGTTCCAGACAAACCTTAGCTAAGGACTTAACAAAATTCAGAGATAAAACATCTGTGATTGTTCTCCAGTAAGTAAATGACATCCTTTATGTGCCTCCTCCCAGGAGGAATATCAAAAAAACATTGCAGAACTCCTAAACTTCTTAGCTAATAGGAATTAGAAGATCTCAAAAAATAAAGCTTAATTATGTCATCAACAGGTTCAATACTACAGGCAATAGCCATAGGACAATATTCTGCCCCAAGAATATCAAGAAGGGTCCTTACTTCAAGCTCCTGTCCTCAGCTAACCTATGGAGCAAGATTTAACCTGTATGTCACTGAGGGGAAAATAAATCCCGGATACGCAGCTATAGGCAGCTCAATAACCAATGGCATATCTCAGTGAGGAACTTAGCAAAGTAGCTTCATTCTCAAAAGTAAAGGAAAATAAGGTCTCATAATTTTCTTTGACATCCAACCTGTCCTGATAGAGATGGCTAAAATGCCCTACGCACAAGGTTTCTGTTAAAACCTGTTAGATCCTTCCAGATCTCAGTCAAGGCTAACATTGAAATGTAAATAGAGGAAACCTAAAGGCTCAGTAGGAGACAGGTCTCAAACCCAAGAAAAAAAAGGTAAAAAGAGTCTTACCCTAACTCCAGCAAAAGTAAATTTTATGGTGCTTTACTAAAGTAATTAACAGTCATATCATTTTTCCAGGACTCTTTTTTTTTAATTATATATTTTTTGAACTCATGATTTTTTTGATTAGTTCCATTTTTTATTCAACTACAGTTTTTTAACATCTGTTATATTGCAATGGAGATTCACCCATAAAGTTATGAGACCTTTGATTTTGTGTTATTTGTATGTCGTGCTGTCTGATGTCATATTTTGTCTGTATCAAAACTGAGTGCTCCTAAAATTAAAATTTAAAAATGGATCCAGATACTTTTAATTCACGTGATTTAAAAAGGTTCAATTCAAATTGGGTAAACTAATAAAAGTAAAATATCTTTGAAAATAACTCGCAAGTCTCTAGGTGGTCAAGCTAATAAAATATTGATGTTAATAAAATGTCTAATATCAATTGTTTCTAGGACTTTGCTTCAACAGGAAAGAGACAGCAAATATTGTTCAGGACACTTGTCTGATATCTTGTTTTTTAAAGAATAAGTGAATTAGAGTTAAGATGTATGGGATTACTCAAATGTGTTTGTAGAGACATCTGATTAATTTACAAAGTTAAAATGCTAATTGTTATGTAACATCAAGTACTTTTAACTCCTTAATTTCAATGGGGTATCATACTTAAACATTATTGGTGTTTTCATAGGTTGGTAAATAAAAGGTTTTAAACTTACTTTGTGTCATCACTAAACTAAAAACAAGGTTACTAAGAGTTATGTCCTAACAAGTGCAATTCTATATGCAAAGGGTCCCAAAAGTTTCAACTGTGTTTCAATTAGAGTACTATAAAAAACAAAACATTTAATCTTATTAAAATAGAGTAATTTATCTAAATTCAGAAATTTCATTAGAGTTGTTTCAGAATGTGAACAAAAAGGGATCAACAGATAGGAAAGGAAAAAGGAAATGTTTCTGGGTAAGAAAGTGCTTGTGTGATGAAATACATGAGGGTCTAAGTAAATGCTAAGAAAGTCTGTGGGTAAGTAAAAGGAAAGTTTCAACAAGTTTGTTTGTAACTAAGTTGGTTGTATGTATGTGAGACAGCTAAAGCTATTTAAAGTTTTTCCTAAGGTGAAATACTAATGTTCTGATATAAACCAAAGTTTAATCTGTATGGTAAAATGACAAGGATTTCTTAGAAACACTAATTTACTCTTAACTTTGTGTCTATTAAGTTTTATTCTGTAGAACAATTAGTCTTAAAATTGGGGTTTACACAATTATGGTTAAACAACTGTTAGAGTATTGTACTATGTTACAGAGTCTAAATTTTTCTTTAAAAACTAAATTTGATAAGATAAATGTGTCAAGGTAATTGTGAAATAGTCACTAGTTGTATATTAAATGTGTTCATATTTTCCAGGTATACAAGTTTTTAAAGCAGGGAATTTATCAAGCCACTATTGTCCAGATTAAACTTGTCTGTAATGGTAATTTTAAACTTATAAACAGTAAATTTTATTGGGGATTTATTTCTATCATTTAATGTTCTATTATAGGACCTATTATCAATAGAGTATATGTAAAATCATTACTTTTTACACTGAGATAAAGAATTTTAAATGTAAATGTATTTCTAAACATTAGAGCCTGATTTGTTTAAAGGTTAATATTGTGAAACAAAAGCATTTTGCCACTTTGCCACACAAAAGGAAAGTCAAAAGCTCTCTCAGGCATTCTTTAATTCATGTTTTAGATATAATGTTAAATTGTGTTAATTATAAAGTTCATATAGACTCAGGAATCAATATATGTAAACTTCTTAAAATGACATTTAAGAAAGAAGCAAAGATCAACATCAGAATTAGAATACTTAAGATTTGTAAAGAGCCATGCCTTACCTGAGATAAGGCTCTGCCTCCCACCTTACTGCATATTAGAACAGCTCCAAAATAAGTCAGACTTCAGCTTATTTAAAGTTACATTCAAAAGATTGGTTTTTGTTGTAAAATTACTATGATCTCGAATAGGGGATATAATGTGGTTCTCAGTCAAAATTCAAGATAGCTATTATACAAGCTGAATATATTTTTACTCTTCCTAATTTCACTTTGTAAAACTGTTACCTGTTAATGTTTTGCAGAAGTAGCTGCTTCAAGAACACACAACCTAGGTAACTTCTGATAATAAGCCATCACCTATAGAACAGATAGTGGTAACTTCCAGTACTAATACAGACTCCAGTTAGATAAAAAGGTAAACAACTTTAAAGTTATGGACATTGAAGTTAAAGTGCAGTACTCTTATTTTATGACTGGTGAGACTGGCTTGCTGAATGATTAAGATCAAACTTAGAGATTGGAGTTAAATACAGAGGCCAAGAAAAAACCAGTGTCTTGCTCTCAAAGTCAGCCTGAACCCAGGGAAGAAAAGAACTTCTCTAAGGAGCATTACAACTCTGGGTCACACAATCTCCTGATCAAGGAGATTGTTGACACCACTAGAGGATGAAAAATCACTCAGTGCATCTGCTGCATAGAAGGGTGATGGAAAAAGGAAGACATCCCTTGATGGTTCCAAAGGAAGCCACCTCATCAAGGAGACCGTGCCTAACCAATGGCACTGGTGGAGCTAAGAAGCTGCCCTTAAGTTCTCTACAAGTGACCCCTGTGGGAACTCAGCTGACTCTTTAACAAGATAGGAACAGGTCAGTTTGACCAGTTTGATCTTAGACACCCAGCAAAACAGTTAAAACCAAAATATAGCCATTCTTGGGCATTTAAAAGAAATACTACTTAAATATAACTTATGTATACTTGTGTTAGTCCACTAGAATAAAGACTAAAAACTGCAAAAGAGAGATTCTTAGGCAAATGTGCCTGATAACTATCAAGAGAAGCTGCCAGAGTCAGAAGTTTTTAGTCAGTTTAAGGCCTACAGACCTTCCTAAGCTACACAGGTAGACTTAATCTATGTTTGCTCCTATGATTATCTAGCCCTAAGGAAGAGAAGTATAGAGATATCTACTAAATGTTGTGTTTACATTCCTGATAACCTGGACAATGTTAAAGTTCCCAAATAAAGGCCTTGTTCTAAGCAACAACAGGTGTTGGTGAGGATGTGGGGAGAAAGGTACACTCATACATTGCTGGTGGAGCTGCAAATTAGTGCAGCCACTCTGGAAAGCAGTGTGGGGACTCCTTAGAAAACTTTGAATGGATCTTCAATTTGACCGAGCTATCCCACTCCTTGGCCTATTCCCAAAGGACTTAAAATCAGCATACTACAGAGACACAGTCACATCAATGTTCATAGCTGCTCAGTTCACAATAGCCAGATTGTGGAACCAACCTAGATGTCCATCAATTGATGAATGGATAAAGAAACTGTGGTATATATATACAATGGAATATTACTCAGTCATAAAGAATGATAAATTTATGGCATTTGCAGGCAAATGGATGAAAGTGGAGAATATCATGCTAAGTGAGATAAGCCAATCTCAAAAAACCAAAGGATGAATGATATCGCTAATAAATGGATGATGACATATAATGGGGGGTAGGAGGGGTTAGTGTTAGGGTTAAGGTGGGGAGCAAGAATGTAAGAAGGAAGGACTGTATAGAGGGAAAAGAGGGGTGGGAGGCATGTGGAGAAGGGGAAAAATATCAGAATGAATCAAACAACATTACCTTATGTAAATTTATGATTACACAAATGGTATGCCTTTACACCATGTAGAAACATAGAAACAACATGTATCCCATTTGTTTACAATAAAAAAAAGGCCTTGTTCTCTCTAGACTTTGCTAGAACTTGTTATAGGAACAACTTCTCAGTTTTTTCACCCACTGGTGAGGAATTATTGATTTCTGTCATCTTTATGATATTCATTGGCATGTTCCAGATGCTACAACATTTAATTTGTACCAATCTCATTTCAATACTCATGTCTTTTTGTTCTTCTATCGTAGAAGCACCCACCCCCAGATGACTCTAAAACCTGCTCTTCCCCAGGCAGACTTCTACCTTGGACCCCTCGATTTACCAAATTTTTAAAAAAGGAACTCGAAACTGCTTGCCACTTGCTGTCCCCTTCCAACTTTGAAGCAGCCAGAACAATCAGCACCTGTTTTTCTTACAGCAGTTAGGAGTTCCTAAAGCAAAAGGGAGGGATGAAGCCAGAATTAAGAACAGGTAGGTAGTGTAGAAATCGGGGATTGGGTCAAATTGAGGAAATGAAGATATGAAGCCATTTGCCTCTGGAATTTGGAGACTGCCCCTGGGAGAACGGAATGTCAAGGATCTCCAGAGCCCATTGATTACCAAATTTACCTGCCTTTATCAAGGACTCCAAGCAAGGAGCTGCTAATTAATACCCCCTGGGCCCTTACCTGCCTGAATCACCTTGGCCCTCCCTCTGCCCATGGCTTTTCACTTAATGCAAAACCAGGCCTAGTCAAGTAGGCAGGAAGGTGGGAATAGGGAGAGAGAACTGGAGAACAAAGAGAGTTTAATCTATAAAAGATGTAGGTACACTCACTTCTTGGGACTTTAGAATATCAGTCATGGCCCCCTTCTTCCTTCTGGGAGAAGTCTGTATTATTACCTTTAAATAAAACCTGCTTAATATGTTTGCCTTGATGTGTTTCTCTTGTGTTCAATTTTCAACATTAGAAGGAGCAGAACTGGTCACCGGTAAACGGCGGTATCAGTGAGTCAAACTTTGTCTCTGAGGTATGTATTGCAGGCTCTCTGAGGTGAGTAGAAAGGCTCTCTAAGGTGTTTAGAGAAGATTTGCTAAGAAGTATAGTTACTAGGGCTTGTGAAGTACTAGTTTGCTTTCACTCAAATATGTAGCTATATCTCTCTGAGGTGTGGAGGGAATGATGTAAGGTAGTGCTCTTTTAAAGGATCATATCACAACTTGATCAACATCAAATTCAGTGAGACACAAATATGAAACACAAATATAA
Organism: Sciurus carolinensis; assembly: GCF_902686445.1. Lineage (NCBI taxonomy): Eukaryota > Metazoa > Chordata > Mammalia > Rodentia > Sciuridae > Sciurus > Sciurus carolinensis. The sequence continues at coordinate 4,112,932 of NW_025920120.1, forward strand.
ACACACACAGACAAAAACTTCTGAGGTTTTGTTGCTATCTAAAAGGGAATCTGAGTGGAGGGCTTATCTCTACTCACTTCCAATGGCCTGCCCTTCTTTGCCTGTGGTCTTCTTCAGAAATTCACCAGAGTTGTTGGTCTCCACATTGATACAGTGCTTCCAATCTTGGGAATGACCCCTACTAGGGACTTTCCTGAGAAATAACCATCCAAAGATGAGTGGACAACAAGAACTCATGGATCTGGACTTGCTGTCCCAACACAAGTGATCAGAATGGGAGTTTATCTGGAATGTGGGTGCCTAGATACTAGGTTTCCAAGTTCTGTGTGTTCTACTGCCAAGGAAGTGAGGTCACTTCCTTGGGGACTCCATAGTCAAAGATCTTTCTCACACAAGATGGTTCTTTCTTTCTTTATTTTTGTGGTACTGGGGATTGAACCCAGGTCCTCATGCTTGCAAGGCAAGCGCTCTACTGACTGAGCTATCTCCCCAATCCTACAAGATGTTTCTAATGGCCTGCTGATATACAGGTTTCTCCCATCTTCCCTTGACATATACACAAGAGGACATGGTTACAACAACACACCCTGGTTCTGATCCCCAGACTGTCCCAAGTGTAGCCAACTGAACTGGTTTGGGGAGACACTTTGAATCAGACCCATTTCCTCCTTCTGGTCATGTGGGTTTTCCTGAAGAAGTCATTATGCCTTACAGGGCTGATTACTTTTGCCATTTATTCTCCTGGGATTATTCTAGTGTATGCTTTTGAAGTTTTCTTCAGGTGTATAAGGCCAATTATATACGTATTTCTTGGGAACCTTAATGTTTGAGTCATGTGTCTGTAATGCACCAACATACAGAAAACACAACACAAAAAGGAGAGGGACAATGGATAACATATAACTCTACCATGATGTGAGTCCAACAGTAAAAGAGGGGAAATCAACTTCTACATTGTCCATGTTTCCTCTCTGCCCCACTCGAAGTTTGTCACGACTGATATTCAGAGATAGACTCCCTGTGCCATAGACATTCCAATGCTTCCTGTGCAATTTAGAATTGTTTCAATATTTCTCTCATTGTATGATGTGGGAACACTACAGGGATCACTGCCACCAGAGAATTCTAGTGTCCAAAACCTGTAACTTCCCCATCTAGGAGAATCCACATCAGTATGTGGATTCAAAGAAAAATAAATCAACAAGATCCTTGGTATTTCATTTCCAAGATGTAGTCATCATCAGAAATCTCACTTCTTTGTCTCCATAGTCCCATAGCAGTGGCACTGGTATAATTGCAGAAATTTCTTGGAAATCTTTGTGTGGCAGCAGGCAAAGTTCTAAGGATCCCATTAAATAGCAAAGAACTGGCACTTCTATTTCCATTTCTAAATGTCTCACATAGATAAAAATATTTTGGTTATAAAATTCATGAATGCAATTTTTATCAAGAAGGAATGATGGTGTTAAATTTCCAAACCTTTGTTCAATATCATGGTTTTAAACATGGGAGTGGAATTCTCTTTCTCTATTTATTTATGGAATGTCTGCATTGCTTCTTTCAATGTCATAGCAGGTCACTTTTTTGTGTGTGTTGTTCAAGACAGTTTCTTTCTATTCTTCTAACTAAAATTTGGAAAGAAGATCCCAGTAGAAGAACAAAGAATCAACTCAGAAGGCAATATTTATTCAAAGCTAAGGTTACTGGAGCAGAGAGAAGGACTGACAATTCAATTTGAAAAGCAGAAAGGAACTAGGTAACCACTCTCTTTAGTGGATATTCATTAATTTAATGCAGGTTCACTGAGTGCCCTGTGCCCACTTTTGAATGAACACAAGAAACGGATCTCCTTGTTTTCTCTTAAGAAACATCAAAAATTAGCAAACAATCTCAAAGACTTAGAACCATCCTGCTTGTGCACAAAGAACAAATTGGCTTCTCATTACCTTTCTGCTTAGGTGAGAGTCTGAAGATAGACCACTGACTTGAAAAGACTTGAATATCAATACTTATATGCGCAATTGCCACCGTGGGAAGACTCCCAGGATAGGGCATTGCTGAATGCTTATGTGTTCCTTGAAATTTACTGGGGAACAACAAATGAAGAGGATCACCACAAGGAAGACCTGCAACTCTGAATGGTGCTGAGTTTGGTAAGCCCTGAGGCAACAATGTATTTGAAAAAAGGAAATAGTCCCTGTTTTTTAAGCTGGTAAAAATTGAAGTCATGGAAATTTCTCCCCTCTTATCTCCTGCTCCTTTAGGTATTCATCTTGTGACATTAGGGCATTATGTGATAACATTCCATATCCACAAAGTTTCTTCAGGAAGGAGAAAGAGCCCTGTATGAGCCTTGGCATGCCTCATAGGACCATGAAATAAGCAGAAGTTCAGTCAGTTTTCAAGTCACTGTAAAAAGTCTTTAAGCTAACAAGGTCAGATAGTGATAATTTCTCTTCATTTACCACTCTTGGACACTGCCTAAATATTTATTTTCTGGGATCTTTGCTTAATTGTCCAAAACAGGAGAAAAAAGAAATCACAGAAAAGGGGTGATGAATCCTGGGTTACAGAGGGGTGTGATTCCACTGGAAAGAGATTCACTGTCTTAAAAAAGAACTCCCATGAGCAAGTATATCAATAAAGCCTTGAGGAAAGAAAAAAAAAAAACCCAAGAAATAAAAAAAAAAACCCAAGGGAAAAAAATAAATAAACAAAGCCTACCTCAGTGTTAGTCCCTTGCCTCTAATACATCTTTCTACCAATATCCTCAACATGGTTCTGCACCCAGTTGTTCTAGTACTGTCTTTCACACTCTGAAGTACACCATCACCAGATCCAAACACTGAGGTACCAATCTGTGAGGGCTGTACTATTTCCTTTCTAAGAAGAGCATTCAAGGCAAAGTTGTATTGTGCCAAAGTCTCAATGGAAAAATCTCTAGAACATGCATTCTTTTAAAATCATGATTTTTCTGACAGCTAAACCAAAGTAGACAAAATAAAAATTTTAGAGTGATATATTATGACCACAGCTTCTGTACTGAAATTCAAATTAGGAAAAAAAAGGTAATTAAAGACACAGCATGAAGCCCAGAACAATCAATGTCAGTGTGAAATTGAGGCATCCTGGAAACATCCCACAGGCTTTGCCTTCTGGTCTTTGTAAGCAAGTAGCAGCAAGGCAGTGAAGGCTACATATGTCCCTCCTCATGTCTCATTTCTGCAGCTATGTACTCAGGGTATGGTGATCCTGACAAAGAGATCATGAGACTTAGGTGCCACTTGGTTGGTCTCAGGTGCAAGACTGCAACTCAGATCTGAAGGGTCAAATCCCTAGTGGTGTGGAATGCTGTGTATGACTGAGGAATATTACATTGTAGTTTCATTATTGGTGACAGTTTTCTCCGAGAGAAGTGGAACAAAGATCATGCTTTTTATGTGGCTTGATCAGCTGCCTTCTGAACTCTTTAGTTAGTGTGCATGGGTTGTTTCTAATGGAGCCTGTTGAGAACTTGCATCCTGGTTCCAGTTAGTGCTCTGTCTTATGTGTCAGCTTGCTTGCCAGTGAAGGTCACAAAGAGCAGCCCTAGTCATGAGATATCTATAATAGTATGGATTCTATAAAAGAACTACAGTTCACAGGACAACTATTATATCCTTTTTGGATGATTTAGTATTGGCATTACTATTAATAACTAAGGACAGATATTGCATTATCTTGTGGTGTTTTATTATGATATTATTTTTGCATAATAGACTACATAACAGCTATTGTATTTGTTATGGATGTTATTGCACACCTCTTCTATCAATATCCAAGGTCTGTAGAAGCTATTATATTAAAATTAAATGCTGTACTATGGATAATGTAATAGTATTGACACCTCAGGGCCATTATTATATTAGGTGTATGTACTTCCTATAGTATGAATATTACATCAATTTTAAAAGGCACTTATCATATCAGTATGATGTCATAGTAAGGATATCATATTCATATTAAAAGCCACAAATAAACCTTTAGGTCATTTTTAGATATTCAAGTATGCATATCATCTTAGGATTAAAATCAACATATTAGTTAATACAAAAATCTTATTGATAACTCATAAAAATTATTTAATGTCAAAAATGCAGATAACTTATTAGCATAAGGTTGTATAATATAAATATGCTTATGTTAAATGCTACAAACACCTGTTTACTAGTTTTAGATGTTATATCAAGGATATTAAATGAATATTAAAATCCACAAGTAAGTTATTATAATGGTTTCAGGGTTTATGGAAAAGATGGCATATTGAAAAATTAAATTCTACAGGATATATATCTCGTTGGGTTTTTAGGTGATAATATGGAGGCCATATTATTATTTTAAGGTAGAGGGAAGCTAGTATATTTATTTTAGATGCTAGGCTATTTAATAACACATTAGATTTAAAGGCCACAGCACAGCTTCTATATTCGTATTTGATACTATTGTTTGGATATTACATTACTATTTGAGTACTCTGAATTACTGTGATATCCATTTCTGATGTTGTAATGTCAGACAAATCATATTAATATTAAAGAACAGAACAGCTCTTGTATAGTTTTCCATGTTATTGTATGCATATACTGTTAAAATAAAAGGACATGGAACAGTCATAATAGGAATATTGTATTATTATTGAAGTCTACAGGGGAGTTATTTTATGTGTTTTAGATGGTCACTAAGATATTATAATTATCTTTAATTTTCCAGGGAATCTACTCTATTAGTTTAATGTTGAATAGTAAGAATATTTCTTTAGCTTTAAAGATCACATGGCAGCTATTAGGTTTAGAGGGTACAACAAATTTATCACATTCTTATTGAGGGTACCAGGCCAGGCAGCTACTCCCTTAGTTTACATTTTATAGAATGGAAATCATTTTGGTGTGAACATCCAGAGGTTAGTGATTACAACAGTTTTAATGCTATAGTATGAATATAATATCAGTGTAGAAAGAACAAGGGACAGTTTTAAAAATAACAGAATTCTTTTTTAAATTTAATTTTATTTATTTATGTGTTGCTTAGGATTGAACCCAGTGCCTCACTTGTGCTAGGCAAGTGCTCTAACAGTAAGCCACAAACCCAGCACCAAAGGACAGTTTTTATATGAGTTTAAGAGGCCACATATTCCATATTACATAAATTTGGAAGGACTCTGGTAAACTCTTAATTTTGGATGTAAAATGATTGATAACATTTTGGCATTAAAAGCCAAAGGATAACTACTGTATTAATTATAAATTCTAATGTATGAATATTAAGTTAATACTAAAGGACACAATGAATACTAAGGATATTATGTGAGTGTCAGTGGTCAAATTAATGGTATTAGTATTTTCTGTCACAGTGAGTGTATTATGTGAATGTCATGCTCCACAGTGAGGATATTATGTTAATGTGAGAGGTCAAATGTAAACATTATATAAGTGTCAGAAGTCTGAATGAGGGTATTTATGTGAGTTTCTTGTGTCAGAGTTATGATATTATGTTGAGGGTCGTCTTGGACAAGATGGTGCCTGGCAATGAGCCAAAAGGCACTAGGTACCAAAATAAGGAAGTACCCATAAAGGTTGCTTGCCTACTAGTTCCTTGGAGACTTATGATGTGTTGGCGCCAGGCTCTAGGATTGGCTATCTAATATCATGCCACATGTGAACAGCTCATGATTCATATAGTGCTATGCTGACATTCCTCTGCATGCTCTCCTGTGTGAGAGAAAGCTTTGCTATAATTGGCTGATAAGCTAGGAGTCTGGGGGAGGAGAGAGGGAGAGGGAAGAAGAAGGGAGAGAGTGGCAGAACAAAGGAGGCAGAAAAACAGGGAGGACGCAATAAATCTAGTCAACTAAAGATTGGTGGTGTCTCCTTTCTCCACGCCGGTTCTGCTGGACAGAACAAGTGGTGGCCCGGACGGGGAGCTTCTTCCTCCTTCTGCATCCTCCCACGTAAGTAACCTAAGGTAAGCTATAGGAAAACTAAGTAACTTTAGTTAAGCTATAGGAAAACTGTAAGATAACCCCCGTAAAGGGAGGCCACATAACCCCAGTGAAGGGAGTCTACATAACCCCGGTAAAGGGAGTCTGCATTACCCTGGTAAAGGGAGGCCACCTAACCCCGGTGAAGGGGGTCTGCATTACCCCAGTAAAGGGAGGCCACATAACCTCGGTGAAGTGAGTCTATATAACCCTGGTGAAGGGAGGCTACATAACCCTGGTGAAGGGAGTCTGCATAGCCCCAGTAAAGGGAGGTTTCGTAACTCCAGGATGGGGCCACAAGTGTCTAGAAATCAAATGATAGGAATCATACAAGATGTACTTAAGGCTAATGGAACTGCCATAAAATGATCTACTGTAACAGCATATGTAACTACACTGGCCAAGGTTAGTCCTTGGTTTTTGGAAGAGGGAGTCCTAAATATTCCACAATGGGAACACGATAAAGAGGATCTTATTAAAGCAGAAAAGCAATCCCCATTACCTAGAGGTACTTTTTCCATGTGGCAGCTCATTAAGGAATGTCTAACATCTAAAAAAGTTAAAATAATAACTTTAGTTAAAAAAGGAAATATGTGTCTGGAAGAGATAAAGAAACAACTAAGTGTAACTTCTCCTGAAGAGGAAGAAGAGGAGGAGGAATTAGAAAGAGCATCAAGGACACGGTCCCCCCCATCAGTTATATTGGGAAGGAATACCAATCCCTTCCTGGAGGCAGCCACTCCCCCTCAAGCAGCCTGCCCCCTATATCCTCCAAAGTATCCTTGGGAGGAGTAATCTCATGCTATAAATCAGATAGGTTTTTCACCGTGGGGAGAAGAAACCCCCCTTAAGGAAACCTCAGCAGTCTCACAATTCTTCCCTGTACTAGAGGACCAAAATTGACAAAGATTCCACCAACCTCTGGATTTCAAAACAGTAAAAAATTTTAAGGAGGCAATGGCTACATACGGTCTACAGGCCCCATTTACAATTAGTATTTTGGAATCAGTAGCAGGGCTGAATCTAGTGCTGGAAGATTGGAAAAGGCTATGTAAAGCTGTACTATCAGGGGGGCAGTACCTAGTGTGGAAAACTGCATGGCAGAAAGCCTCATTAGAAATGGCACGACATAATGCTGCCGCAGGCTTTTCCCAAAGAAATGTAGAAATGCTAACAGGAGAAGGAAACTATGAAGGTATTCAACAGCAGATTATTTACGATCCTGGGGTGTACGCACAAATTTCTGCTGCTGCCACTAAAGCCTGGAAGTTAATTCAAGGGTCAGGAGATTTACAGGGGCAGTTGTCTAAGGTGATTCAGGGGAGTAACGAACCATTTGCAGATTTTGTTGATCCAAATCAATCCAAATGGCTGCTAGAGTATTTGGGGATTCAGAACAAGCTATGCCCTTAATAAAACAATTACCTTATGAGCAAGCAAATAGATGGTGTCAAGAAGCTATAAGACCATGAAAAGATAAAGATTTAAGTACATATATAAAGGTCTGCAGGGATATCAATGATGCAGTCCTTACAGGACAAGTAATAGCTGCTGCTCTTCATGGACCAAATCAGGAACAATCAAGAACTAAAGAAATAATATACTTTAAGTGTGGGCAAGAAGGGCACTTCAGAAGAGACTGCCCTGAAGGGCCCACAGGATTAAAGCTCAGGGGAACACCAAAGACTAGAGAACAGCAAGGGACAAATCAACCTGCCCCAGGTCTATGTCCCTGGTGCTGGAAAGGAAGGCACTGGGCAAGATTTTGTACATAAAGATTTGACATAGAGAGAAATCCTCTTCCTACCCAGTCAAAAAACAGTCAGGGGGGGCCCAACCCGGGGCCCTCAAACATACGGGGCCTTTCAGAATCCCATAGTACAGATCCCCACTCACAATCCTTTCCGACTATCTCCTCGTTGTCCCGAGGAACATCAAGGAGTGGGAGATTGGACCTCTGTGCCTCCGCCTGACTCGTTCTAACCCCAGAGATGGGAGTACAAATGGTCCCCACGGGCATACATGGACCACTCCCTGAGGGCACAGTAGGATTATTGTTGGGGTGGAGTTCCACAACTCTGTCAGGATTACAAGTATTTCCAGGAGTCATTAATTCTGATTATACTGGGGAAATAAAGATTATGTGAGGGGTATCTGTTGTTTCTCCAGGAGACAGAACAGCCCAAATATTGATATTGCCTGGCCATCATGGGACTTTTCCCAGTTCACGAAAGACTGGAAGAGACAACAGGTTTGGATCCACAGAATCGGGTGTCTTTTGGGCACAATCAACAAAAAATAGACCCATACTTAAATTGAAAGTTAATGGTACTCCCATAGAGGGTCTAATAGACACGGGTGCTAACATCTCTATTATAAGACAGAAGGACTGGAACAAATCATGGCCTGTTACAGCATCCAGTACTACCTTACGGGAACTTGGATTTGCCCAAACCCCATTACAAAGTTAAGCTGTATTATCTTGGGAGGACCCTGATGGGAAAAGGGGGATGTTCCAACGTTATGTATTAGCTCACCTGCCTGTCACTCTTTGGGAAAGAGACATTTTAACACAGATGGATGTTGTCATTTCTTCCTCAGTTGAACAAAATATTTCCTGTCTAAACCCAACCGTTTTACCAGTCATGGTGGGACAAGGTTATATCCCTGGAAAAGGACTAGGCAAGAATCTACAAGGTATGACCTGTCCCATTCAAGCCGAAGGACAAACAGGGACTAAGGGGTTGGGTTTTCTGGAGGGGCCACTGAACCATTAAAGATAACATGGAAATCCAATAATCCTATCTGGGTCCCCCAGTGGCCCCTTTCTAAAGAAAAAATAGAGGTGGCCCAGGAAATAGTTTATCAACAATTGAAGGAAAATCATATCATTCCTTCCACTTCCCCTTGGTATACACCATTTTTGTCATAAAAAAAAAAGTCTGGAAAATGGCAACTCTTGCAAGATCTGAGAGTCATAAATTCCAGTATGCGGATTATGGGCCCGGTGTAACTGGGTCTCCCCTCATTAGCTGCTGTTCCAAAACATTATCATATCATCTCTATAGATATAAAAGATTGTTTCTTTTCCATTCTTGTGCATCCCGAGGATGGCTCTCGATTTGCCTTTTCCATTCCCTCTTTGAATAATGAAGGGACTAATACTAGATACCAATGGGTGGTCCTTCCCCCAGGGAATGGCAAATAGTCCCACTATGTGTCAAATATATGTTGGCCAGACTATATCACAGATTAGAGGAAATTATAAAGGACTTTATTGTCTCCATTATATGGATGATATTCTTTTGGCTCATAAGGAATAGGAGACCTTATTAGGGGTATTTGATGATATTATCGAAACCCTAAAAAAATGGGGATTACATGTGGCCCCAGAAAAGGTGCAAACTCACAGCCCTATTACCTTTCTAGGATGTCAAATATTAGATACCTATGTTAGGCCACAAAAAATTAAATTAGCCACAGGAAAGCTTAAGACTCTAAATGAATTCCAAAAATTATTATGTGATATAAATTGGGTAAGACCAAATTTGGGAATCACCACTGGTCAACTTAAGCTTCTGTTTTAAATTCTCCAAGGATATTCAGACACTACATCCCCCAGAATTTTAACCCCTGAAGATAGAAAAGCCTTAAGGTTTTTAAAACAAGCTTTAGAAAGTGCTCATAGTGATAGAGTTGATCTATCCTTACCTTTTAGCCTCATAGTGTTAGATTCTGAATATACTCCTACAGGTCTGGTATGGCAAACTGGACCCCTGATATGGATCCATTTGCCAGTATCCCCCATATCCTGTGATGGTAGCAAATCTAGTTACATTAGGACTTAAGACAGCCCTTCGAGTTTTTGGAGTTCATCCTCAGACAGTTATTGTCCCGTTCTCAGCAAAACAGATTGAAATACTAGTTAACAGTAATAAAGATTGGGCAATTTATTGTTCCACCATGGCCACATTTGATAATCACTTGCCAAGTTCACCTATTGTCAGCTTCTTCAAAAAACATCCTGTTATTTTCCCTCAGGTTGTTAAGGCTCAACCTATCCCAGCAGCAAATACAATCTTTACAGATGGCTCCTCATCTGGCACAGTTACACTAGTTTCTGACATAGTACAGACTATTATTACTTCTCATAAGTTTGCTCAAAAAATTGAACTAGAAGCAATTATATCTACCTTAAACAATGCTTTTATCAAGCACAAATTCTTCTGTGGGCTCGCAAAGAACCTTTATATATAGGCCATATCAGAGCACATTCAGGCTTACCTGGGCCTTTAGCTCAAGGAAATTCTACTTGACATCCTCATGTGTTTAACATTGTACAAAAATCAATTAATTTCCATAAAGATTTTCATGTCAATGCTACTATTCTCAAAATATAATATAACATTACAAAAGAACAATCCAGAAATATAGTAAAACAGTGTCCTGCCTTTGTGCCTCATTTATCTGTTCCTCATTTTAGAGTCAATCCTAGAGGACTCCTTCCAAATCATCTATGGCAGATGGATGTCACCCATATCCCTGAACTTGACACTTTAAAATTTGTACATGTAACTGTATATACCTACTCAGGATATATATTTGCTACCGCCCATACAGGGGAAAAGACAAAAGATGTAATCAGTCATTGCCCTCAAGCCTTTGCTACTATGGGAAGGCCAAAATAATTTAAAACATATAATGGGACTGCATATACTTCTTCATTTCAACAGTTTTGCTCAAAGTTTAATATCTATCATTCTACAGGATTGTCCTACAATCTACAAGGACAAGCTATCATGGAAAGAGCTAATCAAACATTTGAAAGTCTGCTTAACTAAACAAAAAGGGGGAATAGGGGCATGAGCCCCTCCCAAGAACAGACTTAACCTTGCTTTATTCACTCTCAATTTTTTAACTTTGGATGCTATGGGCTGTACTGCGGCTGATAGACGTTTTAGTGGAAAGTCTGGTGGCCATCCACAAGCAAAGTGGAAAGACATCTTGACTGGGTCCTGGAAAGGACCTGACCCAGTATTAATTTGGGGGAAATGATCTCTTTATGTTTTTTTTCAGGACCAACAACAACCTATCTTGGTCCCAGAGCGCTTGGTAAGAACTATCCATAAGAAAGAAAATGGCACCGAAACACAAAATGATGGTGATGGTGGTAAGCCTGCTGTTGTTAGCTCTTCCTAAAACTTTTGGGGATATATCACTCATGGCACACAAATTTTCCCTCAATTATTTCCTAGTACAGAACTTCTAGGTATTCCTTACCTACCAGCTGGTTCCACTGTAAACCCACTTATTACTAGTCTAAACTTCAAGTTAAGAGGTAGTCTTTGCTTCCTCTGGTTAGCCACCTCAGAAACTGCCATAATATAGGGAGGCAATCTCTCACTCATTCATTAAAGGTACAGTCTAAAGCAAACCTATATAAAGGGAAGTAATACACCTGTTTATAGTTATACAGGGTGCGAGGCCAATTACTCTTCCTTTAATCAGGTTTTCCCCCCTACTCCCGTATGTGTCACGTCTCCATTTGTGTTCATTCTAAGAATTCTAAGTTTGATATTAACATTACTAATAACAATGATAATGATACTGAGGTCCTTAACTGTGTTATGTGTTAAGAGTGTTATGTGTCTATTTGTTGGGATGCTTCACTATTTCCTCTGGCTGTGATTGCCGGGATTCCAAAATTCATTCCAGTCCCAGTGACCTTAATTCATAGTGAGTGGAATTTCCTACCTGTGAAAGCAAAAAGAGATTTTGGTATCTCGACCATTACAGCCATCACTGTTGCTGCGGCGGTTGCTGCAGCTGCTGCCACTGCTGCCACTGCTTCTGAACTTGCCCTAGGAACTGCTATTCCTACTGCTCACCACTCAACAATCTGTCACAAGCCACTGCAGAAGCATTGACAGCCCAGGAAAACATCAATGCGCATCTCACCATGGGAATTCTGATTCTAAACCAAAGAGTGAACTTACTACAAGAACAAGTGGACATGTTGACTGTTACCACACAGATGGGCTATCTAGTGCATGCCCAAGCACTATGCATTACCGGATACCCTATTCTAAAATTACTGCTGCTGCCAATCTGTCCAAACGGCTTGGTAGCATGCTTAATGGGACATGGACTAAAGAGTTTACTAATTTGACTACCCTATGGAGAAATTCTATATTTGTGGTAAATAGTACTCAGGTCAAGGTCCTGTGTATGCCAGAAGCCATTAGTTTCTTACAGTCAGCATTACAATTTGGTAACAATGGATGGGAAGTTTTGCTATGATGGGATTGTTGTTCTTGCTGTTATTATTGCTGCTCAGATATCTGTTGTCTCTAAGGAGTCATCAAAGACGGCAAGCCTTAGTGGTTTGGCAAGCCCTTATGGCCATGGACCAAGGCTCTGATCCTCAGATTTGGCTCTCCCAATTATAGGACTGGTAGTCAATGATGGGTAAGCACAGGGTGGACTTTATACCAACCTAAGACAGGGATCAAAGCATGCCAACAGTTCTTTGACTCCCAATGACGGGTAAGGATAAAGTCTGACTCTGGCACCTAAGACAGGCACAGTCGCTGTCCTTTTCTTTTTATAACAAAAAGGGGGAGCCTGTTGAGGGCCATCTTGGACAAGATGGCTCCTGGCAATGAGCCAAAAGGCACTAGGTACCAGAATAAGGAAGTACCCATAAAGATTGCTTGCCTACTAGTTCCTTGGAGACTTATGACGTGTTGGCGCCAGGCTCTAGGATTGGCTATCTAATATCATGCCGCGCATGGACAGCTTGTGATTCATATAGTGCTATGCTGACATTCCTCTGCATGCTCTCCTGTGTGAGAGAAAGCTTTGCTATAATTGGCTGATAAGCTAGGAGCCTGGGGGAGGAGAGAGGGAGAGGGAAGAAGAAGGGAGAGAGTGGCAGAACAAAGGAGGCAGAAAAACAGGGAGGACGCAATAAATCTGGTCAACTAAAGATTGGTGGTGTCTCCTTTCTCCGCGCTGGTTTCACTGGACAGAACAATATTATGTGTATGTACGTGGTCAATTGAGGTAGGTATTAGATTTTGTTTTGGTGAATATTCATGTGGAAAGCATGATAATCACAATGATCTCAGTCACATAAAATGTGCTGTTGTTTATGTATACGCATGACCTGGCAGGCATGTCCAAGTAAGCTGCTTGCAAATTAATAACTTTGTTTTTTGCTTTCATTTTTATTTTTTCTGTAATTTACATGTTAACCTTTAAAAAATAAATGGCATTTTTCAAAAGCGGTCAAGTGAGCAATGTATATGAGTGTGAGAATTCACAGGGGAAATACTTTGTGAGCATTTTAGGCCACAGTGAAGTTATTATGTAAGTGTTAGATGTCAAGGGAGAATATTATGCAAAAGGAACCATAATGAGGATAAGTAAGTGTCATAGACCAAATAAGCATACTCTGCATCAGTGGCTATAGTGAGGTAATAACCAGAGTGTCAGAGGCATCGTGAAGGTGTTATGTGAGTGTTGGTAGGCAGACTAAAGATATTATGTGAATGTGAGTTGCCAGAGTGATGATATCATATGTCAGAAGCCAGCGTGAGGGTAATATCTGGATTTCTGTGGCTACAGTGAGGACAGTTTGTCAAGGTTAGTGGTCAGAGTGAGAATACTATGTGAAAACCTGAGGCCAGAGTAAGAATATTATATAAATATCAGAGACCAAACAAGGACTTTATTTAAGTGTCAGTTGTCATAGTGAGGGTGTAATGTGAGTTCAAGAGGCCACATGGAGGAAATTTTATATTTTTTAGAGACCAGAAGAAAAGTATTATGTAAAAGTCAGAGATTACAGTATGGACATTATGTGCATGTAATTATTCTTAGTGAGGATATTATGTGAATGTCAGAGTCCAAAGTGAGGCTATTATGTGAGTGTGAGAAGTCACATGTTATTATGTAAATTTCAGAGGTCACAGTGAAGATTTTATGTGAAAGTCAGAGGCCACATTGAGGTTTATATGTGAGTGTCAGAGGCCATAATCAGGTTTTAATGTGAGTATCAAGGAAACAGTGAGGGAAGTATTTGAGTCAGACCAAGGGAAGGTATTGTGTGATTTTCATGACAACAGTGAGTGTATTATGTGAGTGTCAGAGGACACAGAATATTATGTGAGAGTCAAAGACCATAGTGAGGATACTGTGTGTCAGAAGGCACAGTGAGGATTTTATATAAATGTCTGAGGACACACTGATGACATTATATCAGCATCAGAGGCCAGACTGTGTTTACTGAATATCAGAGGTCTCAGGGAAAATACTCAATGAATGACAGTGGTCACATGGGTCACATTGAGAATATTATGTGTCAGTGGTGAGAGTGATGATGTTATGTGAGTGTCAGAGGCTATGGTGAGGGAATTATGTGAGTCTTCTTGGCCACAGTGATGGTATTGTATTAATATCAGCAGCCTCATTGAGGGTATTATGTGAATGTCAGAGACCACTGTAATGATATTTTGTGAATTTCAGAGGCTAGAGTGAGGGTACTAAGTAAATGTCAAAGGTTTAATTGTGTATATTTTGTAAGTGTCAGAGGCCACAGTGATGGCATTTTATGAGTGTCAGAACAAAATGAGGTTATTATGTGAATGGAAACTGTCACAGAAAGGATATTCTATGAGTGTCAAAGGCTACAGTTGGAATATACTGTCAATCACAGGGACAACACTGTGGAAATTATGTGGGTGTCAGTGGTCACAGTGAGGATACTAAGTCACATCAGGGACCAGTTTGAGGATATTATGAGTGTCCTAAATCACAGTGACTGTCTTGGACCTCAGTGAGTGTATTATGTGAGCATTATAGGTGAAAATTATATTATGTGAGTGCATAAGGCCACATTGAAGGTATTTGGTGAGTATTAGAGGACACATTGAGGGTATTATATGAGTGTTGAGGTAATAGTGATGGCATTTTGTGAGTGTCAGATGGGAAGGGAGGACATTATGTCAATATCAGGGGCAAAAGTGAGTATATTAAGTGAGTGACAGAGGTCACAATTAGAATAGTATGTGAGTGTCAGAGGCCAACTGAATATATTATATGAATATCAGAGACCAAATGTGGATATTATATGAGTGTCAGAAGGTACATTGCAAGCATGATGTGAGTGTCTCAGGTGACAAAAATGTACTATGTGCATGACAAGTCACAATGAATGTAGTATGTGAGTATAGGAGGCCAATCTGTGGGTATAATGTGAGTATCACAGGTTAGAATAAGGATACTGTGTCAGTATCAGAGACCAAAATGATGACATTTTGAGTGCAAGAATTCACAGACAGGATATATCAGTTTCAGACATCACAATTAGGGTATTATGTCAATCTCAAGAGGTCAAAGTGAGAATATTTTATGTGTGTCAGAGGACCCAGTGATAATATTTATGTGACTTTCAGAGGACACAGTGTGATATTATGTGAGTGACAGAGATCAGAGTGGTAGTAGTCTGTGTCTGAGGTAAAAATGTGTGTATTATGTGATTGTCAGAGACAAGAATTGGGGATTAATGTGAGTGTCAGAGGGTACAGTGAGGGTGTTATTTGAATGCCAGAGATCACAGTACAGTTATTATGTGTCAGAGGTAACATTGATGATATTATGTGTCATTATATCCAATTAAGGATGTAATGTCTGTGTCAGAGGTCATATTTAGTGCATAATATGAGTGAGATCACAGGGAGGTTATTATTTGAGTGTCAGTGGTCAAAGTGAGACTATTACATTAGTGTCAGAGGTCAAGTGAGGATATTTTGTAAATGTCATAATCCAAAGTGAGGGTATTACATAAGTAACAGATGTCCCAGTGAGGTTATACTATGATTATAAGAGGTCACAGTAAGGACATTGTGTGAGTGTCAGAGGTCATGTGGGGATATTATGTGACTTTCAGACACAGAGTGAGGATATCATGTGAGTGTCACATATCAAGTGAGGAAATTATGTGAGTATCAAAGGCACAGTGAAGATAAATGGAAGTGTCCAAAGACATTTTAGAAAATAATGTGAGTGTCAAAGATCACAGTGGGGACATAATGTCAGTATTAGTGGCCACAGAGATATTATGTCAGTTTCTAAAAAAGAATAATGAGAATATTATTTGAGTGTCACAGGGCTCAGAAGGGGAATTATGTGAGACTGTTTTTATTAAGTATCTTCTACTTGACTGTGGAATTGTACTTCTATTCCTAATGTGTTCATTTATTTTTTATCATGAATAGATGCTGGAACTTAACAAGAACTTTTTCTGTCTCTGTTTACATATTTATTTACCCTTAATTTTATCAATATGGTGTCTTTGTCATCTTGGGTTCTAATAACAAATGCCTTAGTTGAGGTGTCTTAGGCAACAATAATTTATTTTTTATAGTTATTGAGGATAAAAGACAAAGGTCAAAACACCACCTTGTTTATTGTCTGGTGAGGTCTCCCTTTTTGAGTTTCATACTGACACTCTTTCATTATGTCTCAGTTGATCTTTCCTTGGCATAGACATTCAAACATAAAGAAAATTCTAGAACACTTCTTGGGAGACGGCCAATCTTTTTAATTAGAACCAACATTTATGATCTCTCTTATATAAATTGCATCCTAGAATGCTATATCCTTATATAATCTAAATTATATGCTAGAATTTCTATATCCACTTACATGGAGGATTATTAGGGGAAACAATTCATTCAATAGAATAAGTTACTGTTTTGATTGTTCAATGTGAAAATAAATTTTCTTTCCTATGATAAATTCCATTTCACCTTCACTTATAATCATTTTGTTGCTCATCGTGTTTAGTATTCTTTTAGACATCATTGTCAAACTTTTATGAATTTTTACCTGTATTTTTAGATTGCCTGGGATGTCTTTGATTTTGGCATGAGGGTTTTACTAACATATACTGATTTGTGACATATTCTACTTCATTTTTTGGGGAAGACTTTGTAAAGTATTATTTCTATTTTGCTATTGTTTATTCCTTAGTAAAATAGTTGGGACATGGGCTTATTTTTTGAGAAAATACTTTAAATTATCATTCCATGTTCTGTATTTTTGGGTCTTGTCTGTCCTCCTATTTCTTCTGTCTTTTTCAGTATTTTGTGTCTTACTAGGACATTTTTCCCTTTCATCTAATTTTTTACTTTGTTAGAAACATTTTACCAAATATTCCTTTTTTAAATTTTTCTTAACAAAAGTCTGTATTTACAAACTCTTTCCTGATTTTAGTAAATTTAGTATCTTCTTTTTAGAAAATCATTCTTGTTTAAGTTTTGAACTTTTCTTCAACAAGCCAGGTTTTGCATTATTAAATATCTTCTTTATATTTTTATACTATTTATTTTTGTTCTCAACTTTCTTTTTTTCTAGATTTAGCTTGCTCTAGGATTATTCTTTTGTTCTTTTTGACTATTTCTTATGGTGGAAATTTAGGTTATTGGTTTGATATTTCTCTTCTGTTTAACATAGAAATTTATAGAATTCATTTTCCTTTAAGCTCTGCTTTTGAAATGAGTACTGAATTCATTTGAAACCTCATGCTATAAATTTTATATGCTCCTCGGTTTTGTTTTTGTTTCATACATCTTAAAATGTTTAATTGATGATATGAATTATTCTTCAGTCACTGGTTATTTTGAAATGTGTTGTAGGATTTGACATTTTTTAACATGAGTACTATTCATTTGATGGATCTTCTGTTTGGATACAAAAATTGTATTATTTCGATTCCTTTAATTTATTGAGGCTTATTTGATGATGCAACACATTCTCCAGCATAATAATTGTTCCATGTGGACTTGGGAAGAATAAGCATTCTGCTTTTTAAGGTGGAATTACCTAAATAGAACCTCTTTGGCATTGTTTTTTACAGTGTGGTATGAGCCTACTTCTCTATTGGTATGAGGTCAATTATTCCTTACAGTGCTGAAATTGGCAGTTTGTTACCTACCTCTAAAATTTTATTTTGGTTTTCTTTGTAATCAATTAATAATTGTATGGAAATTTCATAAAGGGATTAGAACAAATGAGCCTCTACCTTTTTTCTACAGGCTCTCTCTCTTTTGTGTGTGTGTGTGTGTTTGTGTGTGTTTATGTTGGTAGACTTTCAATAAAATTATGAATTAGTTTTCACTTTCTGCTTTTGCACAACCTCAAGTTCAGCTATGTTTAGATATTGAGACCTTGTCATATCTTTCCTTATTGTCACTAAGGATATATAAGATCTTTTTAAAGATTAGAATTACTCTGCATTCTTTTTAACATTTGGACCATTCTCACATTGTTCAACTTGGTTGCTCCTCCCAACATATTTTAAATTTTTATTACTCAAAATATATTTTCCATAATTGTTTCTAGGTTTTGAGTATTGAACTAAAAGCCTAAACTGTGACAATTTTACAAATACATGAGATATTTTTCTCTTCTACAGTGCATAGGAACTTTTTTTTTTCTTATTTTATGTATGTATAATTTTGGTTCTTGTCTGAAGCATAGTATATAAGAGTTGATATTTATTACATGTTAAAATACTTAATCACTTCTATTAATTGAAATATCAAACTTGAAGAAATGACTGTGCCATTTTTGTGTAAATAGCAGTCTTGAATTCTAGTTCATTCTGCTTTTGTGATCTCTGCCATCACACTACTGCAATAACTGATGTATCTTAATACCTAACAGGGGTAGTTTTTCAATATAAAATATCCTTTTATATTATTTCCTGTGTAGGTTCTCATGTTCATTCTTCTAATAGTCTTGACAAACTTTTTCAAATCTAATCACCTATAATCAAATTGGTAATTAATTGAAATTATTTTGATAATTTATGGTGATTTTAAATCTTGACTTTATTGGATATCCTTTTCCAATAATAATGATACCTACATATATTCTATAGAGATATAAAGCCTAGATATTGCTTTATAACTGAGTTTTAAAGAGTATTCATAATACACAGAGGATACTTACTAATAGATTAAAGCAGTGTAATTTCACTATTCCATTTTAAAATGTAAATTTTGTTGCCTTAAATTTCCCCCACAGGTATGTTACCATAGTTTTGATTAGACTAAGCAGTCCATCAGGAGTGACTAGGACAGCTAGTTTATAAAAATGCATTCATTTATACATACAATAGGGCAGATATAATCTGTATTTCAGAGGCACATAAATTACACAGACAGGGTCTTCAAAGGGCTCAGCTAAGACTGTTTATTGTGACTTAATAAATAAGGAAATGTAGCAGAGAGAAAATATGTGGAGAATCCAGGCTTTGAAATAAACCCTCTGGTAGTTTCAGAAAAACTATCAGAGATGTGATTGTCTTATAAAGAAGAAAAAGTTAAATTAGTGTCCTGAGGAATAAAAATGGATGGATAGAATACTAAAGTAGACTCAGGGATTGCTGTCCCATTGATCCATCTGCAAAATTATAAAACTATGTGGGACAGACAAACAAGAAGGAAAGCAGCCTGAGAACAGAGTGAATTTTTCTAAAATCTCACTGAACTCTGGGGACAAAGATGAGCATTCAAATCAGGGATTAACTCCATAAAACAGATGAACAGATACTTATCTGAAAAGCAAGAAAGACTAAAGCAGAGACTTAAGAATGAACAGAACAATATCTTTCTCTCTCTCAAATTTAATGAAGCAAAAAATTTCAACACATATAAATATATATATATATATATACACACACAAAACATATGTATAAAATTTCTGACAGTTAATTGTTCTGCATTTTTTGTAGAGGATATTTTCCATGTGGATATTCATATTTCAAAAATTATTACTAGACTTGCCAGTACCAGACAAGTAAGCTGATAATGATTTTAGAAACAAATATGAAAGTAACCTAATAAATTTTATGAATTTGAATTAGAAAATTTTTCATAAATTAATTGTAGAAAATGTTAAAGAAAAACAGCATGTGGAATTTTCTTAAAACCAAAACTACTTGTAGAGACAAGATGGTGAACTACAGGGTGACTGCATCTCCTGTCGCTCCAGAACTCAGGATTCAAGAAGGGGAGGTATTGAGAGATTCAGACCAACTCAGAGATGCTGGATGAGTCACTCCCACTGGGTGAAGCTTAGCCCAGGCAGCAGACCGGGACAGTGGGCAGCTTCTTGGAGCAGGGCAGGGCATCAAGAGGCTTTCCCAAGCAGCCCAGCTCCAACCTGCAGCAGGCCCATTCCACAGCCAGCTTCTCAGAGCAGAACCGCCCAGTGAGAGGTTTTCCATGCATACCTAGCCCCAAGCGGCAGGTCCCAGTCTGGTCTGCAGGCAGCTTCTTGGACCAGGGCAGGGTGGTAAGAGATTTTCCTGAGCAGCCAGACCCACTCCAGCAGCAGGCCCAGCCCACAGCCAGTTTCTCTGAGCAGACCCACCTAGTGAGAGGCTTTCCAAGCACACCCAGCCCCAAGTCCCACACCCAGCAGCGGGTCCCAGTCCTCAAATAGCTTCTTGGCCCAAGGCAGGGTCCAAGGCGAAAGGCTTTTCTGAGCAGCCTCACCCCATCCAGTGACAGGTCCGGCCCACAGATAGCTTCTCTGAGCAAACCTGCCTAGTGAGAGGCTTTCCGAGTACACGAGCCCCGAGTCCCACACCCAGCATCGGGTCCTTGTCCTCAGACAGCTTCTTGGAATGAGTCAGGGTGGCAAGAAGCTTGCCTGAGCAGTCTGGCTCCATCCAGTGGCAGGCCTGTTCCACAGACAGCTTCTTGGAGCAGACCCACCCAGTGAGAGGCTTTCCACACACACCCAGTCCCTAGAAGCAGGCCCGAGTCAAGACTGCAGGCAGCTTCTTGGACCAGAGTGGGGAGGCCTGAAGTTTTCCTGAGGAGCCTGGCTTCATCCTGTTGCTGGTCTGGCCCACAGCAGAATTTTCAGAGGAGGCCCACATAGTGAGAGGTTTTCTGAGCACACCCATCCCCCAATCCAACACCCAGCAACAGCCAAGGAACAGCTTTCTTCTGAAGCACTGCATTATCAAGTTCCTCCAAGACTTCAGGCTACTGAAGGTTAGGAGGTGATATACTGAAAATCTACAGGGACACAATAAGCCAATAGATGAAATCTCCAATATCTCAGAGTCCCACTGATATCTGACCAATATGAGAAAACAAGGGAAGAAAACGTCCCAAACAAACCTAGATGCTATATCAATAAAACCAATGACAGCATGGCAGAAGAAAATGTCAGAAAGAGTTCAGAATGTACATAATTAAAACAATCAGAGAAGCAAATGAGGAGATGAAAGATCAAAGGCAGGCATTGAAGGATGAGATAAAAGAGCAAATGCAGGCATTAAATGATCACACCAATGAAGAGTTAAAAGAGCAAATATGGGAAGCAAAAGATCATTTCAATAAAGAGTAAGAAACACTGGAAAAAAAACAAACAGAAATCATTGAAATGAGGGAAACAATGAAACAAATTAAAAACTCCATAGAAATCATAACCAATAGGATAGAACACCTGAAAGACAGAATTTCAGACATTGAAGACAAAATATTTAATCTTAAAAACAAAGTTAACCAGAGAAGATGGTAAGAAATCATGAACAGAATCTATAAGAATTATGGGATATCATGAAAAGACCAAATTTGAGAATTATTGGGATTGAGGAAGGCTTAGAGAAACAAACCAAAGGAATGAAGAACCTATTCAATGAGATAATTTCAGAAAATTTCCCAAATCTGAAGAATGAAATGGAAAACAAGTACAAGAAGCTTATAGAATTCCAAATACACAAAATTATAACAGATCCACACCAAGGCACATTAATATGAAAATAACTAATATACAAAATAAAGACAGAATTTTAAAGGCTGTGAGAGAAAAGAATCAAATTACATTCAGGGGAAACCAAAAGTATATCAGCAGATTTTTCAATCCAGACCCTAAAAGCTAGAAGGGCCTGGAAGAACATATACCAAGTCCTGAAACAAAATGGTTGCCAACCAAGAATTTTATACCCAGCAAAACTTACCTTCAGATTTGATGATGAAATAAAATCTTTCCAGGATAAACAAAAACTGAAAGAATTCACAAAAAGAAAGCTGGCATTACAGAACATTCTCAGTAAAAAATTCCATGAGGAAGAGATGAAAAACAATGATGCAAATCAGCAAAGGGAGGAACTAGCCTAAAGGAATAGCCAAATAAAGGAGAAAAGAAGTCATGTCAAAAAACAAAAATGAGTCAAATGACTGGAAATACAAATCATATCTCAATAATATCCTGAATGTTAATGGCCTGAACTCATCAATCAAAAGACATAGACTGGCAGATTGGATTAAAAATAAAAATCCAACAATATGCTGCCTGCAAGGGACTCATCTCATAGAAAGAGATACCCAGAGACTAAAGGTGAAAGGATGTAAAAAACATACCATGCACATGGACACAGCAAAAAATCTGGAGTATCTATCCTCATTTCAGATAATGTGGACTTCAAGCCAAACTTAGTCAGAAGGGATAAAGAAGGACATTTCATACAGCTTAAGGGAAGCATAAATTAGCAACACATACCAATCATAAATATCTATGCCCCAAACAGTGGCTCATCCATGTACATCAAACAAATGCTTCTCAATACCAGAAAGTCAAATAGACCACAACACCATAATAATAGGTGATTTTAACACACCTCTCTCACCACTGAACAGATCTTCCAAACAAAAACTGGAAAAAGAAACCATAGATCTCAACAATTTAGACTTAATGACATATATAGAATATACCATCCAACAAAGAGCGAATATACCTTCTTCTCAGCAGCACATGGATCCTTCTCTAATATAGACCATATTTTATGCCATAAAACTAATGTGAGCAAATACAAGAAGATAGAGATACTACCTTATATTCTATCAGATCATCATGGATTGAAAGTAGAAATAAATGACAAAAAAAAAAAAACAGAAACTACTCCAACACCTGGAGAATAAATAATATGCTATTATATGATGAATGGATAACAGAAGACATCAGGAAGGAAATAAAAAAAATTCTTAGAAGTAAACAAGAACAAAGACACATCATATCAAGATCTCTGGGACACTATGAAAGCATTACTCAGAGGAAGATTTATTTCATGGAGCATATTCAATAAAAGAAGAAAAGTCAACAAATAAATGACTTAACACTACAGCTTAAAGCCCTATAAAAGAACAGATCAACACCAAAAGTAGTAGAAGACAGGAAATAGTTAAAATCAGAGCTGAAATCAATAAAATTTAAGCAAAAAAAATATAGAAAAAATTAGCAAAATAAATAGTTGGTTCTTTAAAAAAAATTGGTAAAACCTTAGCCACACTAACAAAGAGAAGGAGAGAGAAAACTCAAATTACTGAAATTCGGAATGAACAAGGAATATCACTACAGACACAAGTGAAATACAAAATATAATTAAATGCAATTTTGAAAATATATACTCCAACAAATCAGAAGATCTTGAAGACATCAATAGGTTTCTATAGAAATATGAATCACCCAAACTGAATGAGAATGACATACACAACTTAAATAGATCAATTTCAAGTAATGAAATAGAAGAAGTCATCAAAAGCCTACCAACAAAGAAAAGCTCGGGACGAGATGGGTTCTCAGCCAAGTTTTACAAAACCTTTAAAGAAGAGCACATTCCAATACTTCTCAAAGTATTCCATGTAAGAGAAGAGGAGGGAAACCTCCCAAACTCATTCTATGAGGCCAATATCACCCTGATACCTAAACCAGACAGAGACACATTGAGGAAAGAAAATTTCAGACCAATATTCTTAATGAACATTGATGCAAAAATTCTCAACAAAATTTTAGCAAATTGCACACAAAAATATATTAAAAAGAATGTGCACCATGATCAAGTGGGTTTTATCCCAAGGATGCAAGGTAGGTTAAGCATTAAGAAATCAATAACATAATTCTTCATATCAACAGACATAAAGTCAAGAATCACATGATTATTTCAATAGATGCAGAAAAAGCATTTGATAAAATACAGCATCCCTTTATGCTCAAACACTAGAAAAAATAGGGATAGTGGGAACCTTCCTTAATATTGTAAAGGCCATCTATGCTAAGCCTATGGCCGATATCATTCTAAATGGTGAAAAACTGAAAGCATTCCCCCTAAAAACTGGAACAAGGCAGGGATGCCCTCTTTCACCACTTCTATTCAACAATATCTTTGAAACTCTAGCCAGAGCAATTAGACAGATCAAAGAAATTAAAGGGTTACGAATAGGAACAGAAGAACTCAAACTATCCCTATTTTCTGATGACATGATTATATATTTAGAGGAACCAGAAAATTCCAGCAGAAAATTTTAGAACTTATAAGTGAATTCAGTAAAGAAGCAGAATACAAGATCAATGCTCATAAATCCAATGCATTTTTATACATAAGTGATGAATCTTCAGAAAGAGAAGTTAGCGGGCTGGGTAGATAGCTCAGTTGGTAGAGTGCTTGCCTGGCAAGCACAAGGCCCTGGGTTCAATCCCCAGCACCGCAAAAAAAAAAAAAAAAAAAAAAAAAGAGAAGTTAGGAAAACTATCCCATTCACAATAGCCTAAAAAAAATACTTGAGAATCAATCTAGCAAAAGAGGTGAAAGGCCTCTACAATGAGTACTACAGAACACTAAAGAAAGAAATTAAAGAAAACCTTAGAAGATGGAAAGATCTCCCATGTTCTTGAATAGGCAGAACTAATATTGTCAAAATGGCCATACTACCAAAAGTGCTATAAAGACTCAATGCAATTCCAATTAAAATCCCAATGATGTACCTTACAGAATATAGCAAGCAATCATCAAATCCATCTGGAAGAATAAGAAACTCAGAATAGCTAAATCAATCCTCAGCAGGAAGAGTGAATCAGGGGGTATCACAATACCAGAACTTTGACAATACTACAAAGCAATAGTAACAAAAACAGCATGGTATTGGCACCAAAATAGACAGGTAGATCAATGGTACAGAATAGAGGACATGGACACAAACCCAAATAAATAAAATTTTCTCATACTAGACAAAGGTGCCAAAAATATGCAATGGAGAAAGATAGCCTCTTCAACAAATGGTGCTGGGAAAACTGGAAATCCATATGCAACAGAATGAAACTAAACCCCTATCTCTCACCCTGCACAAAACTCAACTCAAAATGGATCAATGACCTCAGAATCAGACCAGAAACACTTCATCTTATAGAAGAAAAAGTAGGTCCAAATCTTCAACATGTCAGCCCAGGATCAGACTTCCTTAACAGGACTCCCATAGCACAAGAAATAAAAGCAAGAATCAATAACTGGGATAGATTCAAACTAAAAAAGCTTTCTCTCATCAAACGAAACTATCAGCAATGTGAAGAGAGAGCCTACAGAGTGGGAGAAAATCTTTGCCACCCATACTTCAGATACAGCACTAATCTCCAGAATCTATAAAGAACTCAAAAACTCTACACCAAGAATACAAATAACCCAATCAACAAATGGGCTAAGGAAATGAACAGACACTTCACAGAAGAAGATCTACAAGCAACCAACAGACATATGAAAAAATGTTCAACGTCTGTAGTAATAAGTGAAATGCAAATCAAAACTACCCTAAGATTTCATCTCACCCCAATTAGAATGGTTATTATCAAGAATACAAGCAACAATAGATGTTGGCCTAGTATGTGGGGAAAAAGGTACACTCATACATTGCTGGTGGGTTGCAAATTAGTGCAGCCACTCTGGAAAGCAGTGTGGAAATTCCTCAGATAGCTTGGAATGGAACCACCATTTGACCCAGCTATCCCACTCCTCGGCTTATACCCAAAGGACTTAAAAGCAGAATACTACAAAGATGCAGCCACATCAATGTTCATAGCTGCTCAGTTCACAATAGCCAGATTGTGGAACCAACCTAGATGCCCTTCAATTGATGAATGAATAAAGAAACTGTGGTATATTTATACAATGGAGTATTATTCAGCCATAAAGAATAATAAAATTATGGCATTTGCAGGCAAATGGATGAAACTGGAGAATATCATGCTAAGTGAGATAAGCCAATCTCAGAAAACCAAAGGATGAATGATCTCACTGATAAGCGGATGATGACACATAATGGGTGGAGGGGCAAGAATGGAGGAAGGAGGGACTGTATAGAGGGAAAAGAGGGGTGGGAGGGGTGTGGTGGGTAGGGAATAATAACAGAATGAATCAAACATCATTATCCTATGTAAATGTATGATTACACAATTGGCATGCCTTACTCCATGTACAGAGAATCAACATGTATCCCACTTGTTTACAATAAAAATAAATTAAAACAAAACTGCTGTTTCTCAAAATAATGCCAACAATGCAGTGAGATAAGAAGACATACAGTGCCAGATAATTATAGTATATTTCCTGCACAAACTTACATATTGATAATGTTTAA
Organism: Sciurus carolinensis; assembly: GCF_902686445.1. Taxonomy (NCBI): domain Eukaryota; kingdom Metazoa; phylum Chordata; class Mammalia; order Rodentia; family Sciuridae; genus Sciurus; species Sciurus carolinensis. Next base: position 4,139,440 of record NW_025920120.1, read on the forward strand.
TCTTCATACTAATCAATAAATAAAGACAATATTTCAGTAGAGAGAAGTCTAAAATTTAAAGCAGCAAGTTTATTCAAATGAATATCAAAATACTTAATATACTTAAAAAAAATCAATTAAATTACTTATAAAATAAGTAAATTTAAGGTTACAACAAGATAGAAAAAATTCATCTATCAGGATTATTAAAGCAAAAATATAAAACATACTAAATATTGTTTATGACATCAGTGCAGTATGTACCCTCATGTGACACTGGTACAATGCACTATGGAAAAATATATCATGTACTTTAAAACTATATCTCATGACCTAAACATTGCACTGCAAGTAACTATATTTCAAATATAAATATGTATATATCTTTTATGTGCTTAAAAATGGGCATTCCTAATAGGACTATTTACTATAATCTAAAATCTATAAAATACCCCAAAATGCCCATAGATAATAGATGGAATAAATAAATGTATAAGTATGATGTTGTATACTTTCTCAGTGAAATATTTTTATGATCATACTTAATAATAATGTATGGCATGCTTAAAAATTGCTAAGGGATTACAATTCAAATATATCTGCACAAAATATGATTATATGGGTGATGGATATATAAATTAGAGGAATTTAGCATTATGCATTATATGCACATATCAAAACATCACACTGCAGTTCAGATATACAATGGATGGAAGTTGAAACAATGGTGGAAGGTGGCAAGTCTTGATCTCCTCAAAATGCAGAAAGGAAGCAGTGAAGGAAAAGCAGAATTGGTTGGTGGATGACAAAATATATGCTGTAAGACTCAACATTACAAATTCTGAAACTTGGAAGGACTTGGAGATGGGTACCAGAGTAGAAAATAAACTCAGAGTCCCTAACCCCAACCTGAACAAAGGTGGGGGAATAGGGGAGGGGCAATAAAGAGAGAAAGAGGAAAATAGAGGGAACAGAAAAATGCTTAAACTACACCAGTTAAAACATTTGGAAAGGCAGAAAAAAATTAAAATGTGACAGGATCAGCAGGGTTCTTAAAACACAGCAAACAGTTTAAACTCAAATCATAAAAGAAAGCTGAGTGAGAGGTCTGTAGCCATCTTTGGTGCCCTTAGTCGAGCACTCACCTCCTTTAAACAACAGGTTTTTTTCCCCTGCCCAGACAGCCAGGAATTAAACCATAGGGAAATCCCCTTCAGTAGGACCACTTAATAATCCAGCCAGAAAGAATTTCTAGAAGGACAACTCAAAGCCTGCTAAAATTCCCTCTCCCTCATTCTGAACAAGAGGAAGGGAGTGTGGTGCACACCTGTGTCAGAAATGCACCTAACCCAGCACTCTTCTTAGCCTCTGCAAACCAGGCAGAGATAGAAAACTCTATGCAGTTTCCACTCAACTCAGAGAAAGAGAAACAAATCAGCTTACACCTCCAGGAGAGGAAAGTGGATTCATTAGGACAAAAGAATCCTCAACCAGTAATGTTGTGGGGAGGCACCATGAGAAGCCTAGCAAATGCCCCTGAGATCATGGGGCCATACCAGAGGGAAGCTGCCTGAATATATTGTGATATACAGACCCAATTCCTGAATGGTGGCAGCTGTAAATAGAAGGCTTCTAGGATAAGTTCCCTGAACACCCTAGGAAAGTTATGCTGAAGATACCTGTGAAGATAGTCAGAGGAAATTCAATTAAGGCTGAAAATTACTAGAGCCTAGGCAATAGAAAGTGTCTGCTTCCAGCCTCACCTGGAAACCAGCCAGATGCATGATCTCAACAATATTCAGCCATCAAGAGACTCAATTCACAGGTATTGGCACCCAGACAGAAGGTGAAAGGATGGATAAAGACATAACATTCACAGGGGTCTCCTAAGCAAGCAGGAGTAGCTATTTTTATATCAGATAAGTGGATTTAATTCAACATTATTCAGAAGAGACAAAGAAGGTCATTTCATACTGCATAAGGGAATTGTACATCAGAATGTGTAATAAAAGTAAATATCTATGCCATGAACAATGGAATATCTATGTTATAAAGCACACACTTCTCAATATGAAGAATCAAATAGACTATGTTACAATACTGTGGGGTAGCTTTAATCCACCTCTCTCACCACTGAATGGATCATGCAAACAAAATAAATAAATATTCTACAGAACTAAAAACTACAAATAATAATAGGAACCAAAAAGACATCTAAAGAATATCTTATCTATGAAATAACTTTAACTTAGAAGCACATGAAATATTTTCTAACTGAGACAGTATTTTAGGTTACAAACTAAATCTTAGCAAATACCAAAAAAATAGATTTAATACCTTGTGTTCTATCAGACCATAATGGGCTGAAAGTAGAAATCAATGATAATCTAAACAGAAATCATCATAACTACTGGATGTTAAATAATACACTTTTGAAGGATGAATAGATAGCAGAAAAATTTAAGGGAAAATAAATTTGTTTTTAGAAGTAAATGAGAGTGGTGATACAACATATCAAAATTTCTAGAACACTATGAAGGCAATTCTAAAAGCAAAGTTTATATCATTTAGTTCATACATTAAAAGAATAGAAAGATACCAAATAATCTAACATTACATCTCAAGGCCCTAGAAAAAGAACAAACCAACATCAAAATCATCACAAGATGTGAAATGATCTAAAACAGCCAAAATCAATGAAATTGAGAATAAAAAATTAAGATCAATTAACCAAAGTGTTTTTTAAAAGGATAAATAAGGTTCATCAATCCTTAGGCAAACTACTAAAGAAAGAGTGACAAACATCAAATTAATAAAATTTGAGATAAAAAAAGAAATATCACCAGAGATACTACTGAATTCCATAGGATCATCAGAAAATATTTTGAAAATTTATACTCCAAAATGCTAGAAAATCTTGAAGATATTGATAAATTCCAAGGGACATATGGCCTGTACATATTGAACCATAAGGACATAGAAAACAGATCCATATCAAATAAAGAGATTCAAGTATCTATCAAAAGTCTGCCAAGAAAGAAAAGTCCAGGACTTGAAGGTTTCTCAGTGAGTTTTCCCAGACATTTAAAGAAGAACTAATAGCAATCCTCCTCAAATTATTCAATGAAGTAGAAAATGAGGGAACAGTACCTAACACATTCTATGAAGCCAGTATTACTCTGACTCTAAAACCAGGCCAAAAAAAAAAATGCAAGAATGTTCAGAGAAGAAATGTTTGGGTTATAAGAGCCTTAAACCAATTAGTGATTTAATCATCTGATAGGATTAATTGAGTGGTAACTGAAGGCAGGTAGGGAGTGGCTGAAGGATGTGGGATATTGGGGCATGACATTGGGATATATATTTTGTATCTGGTGAGTGAACTCTCTCTCTCTCTCTCTCTCTCTCTCTCTCTCTCTCTCTCTTCTCCCTCTATCTCTCTCTCCTAATAATCATGAGAGCAGCTTATCTTTTCTACACAATTCTTCCATGATGGTCTGCCTCACTTCAAGTTCCAAGGAATGGAGCCAGATTTCCATGGACTTATACCTCTGAAACCATGATCCCTCAAGAAACTTTTCCTCCTCTACAATTATTATGGTTGGGTCTTTTAATCACAGTAATGAAAAAGCAGACTAAACAGAAAGAAAACTACAGACCAATATCCTTGATGAACATAGATACAAAATTTCTTAATAAAATATTGGCAAACTGAACAGAAAAGCACATTAAAAGATCAAATGCATCACAATCAAGTGGGATTTATCCAAGGGATGCAATGTTGGTTCAACATATGGAAATCAGTAAATGTAATACAACACATAAATGAGTATAAGGGTAAGAATCATGTGGTTATTTCAAGAGATATAGAAAAAGCACTTGAAAAAGTAGAACACACATTTTTAATATACTAGAGAAACTAGGGATAGAAGAAAATTACCTACACATTGTAAAGGTTATATATGATAAACCTAAGGCAGGCATTCTACAAAAGGAGAGGAATTGAAAGCACTTTCTCTAAAAACAGAAAAGCAAGCATGCCCACTTTTCCCAGTATTATTCAACATAGTCTCTGAAATTTCAGTCAGACCAATTAGGCAAAAGTAGAAAATTAAATATATATATAAAAAAAACAGTTCTAATTATTTCTGTTTTCTGACTACATGATCCTAAATTTAGAAGAAACAACAAAATCCAACAGAAAACTTTTAGAATACATAAATAAATTGAGGAAAATAGCAGGATGCAATGTCAACACCCATAAATCTGTGACATTCTTATGTACAATGATTAATCTGCTGAAAAAGAAATTGGGAAAATTATAACATTCACAATAACCTCAAAAATAAATTAAATACTTGGGTATCAATCTAGGAAAAGAGGTGAAGTACTTCTACAATGAAAATTAAAGAACACTGAAGAAAGAAATTGGAGAAGACCTTAGAAGAAATACAAAATAGATCTGGGGATGTAGTTCACTGTTCAAGTGCCCAGTGCCTTCCAAATAAGAAAAACATGTCATATGAGTTACTGGTTGAAGTTGAGCTACTTACAAAATATCCAAGAAGAAAGTTATTAGGCTAGTAAGAATCTAATGCAGGGGTCAAGAGGAAAATTACTTCTGGAAATATAAATTAGAGATAAATGAAGTAAAAGGGAGATAGATTAAAATATAGAAATGGTAAAAACTTTTGAAAAAACCTATAGAATGAATGAAGGTCATAAAATATTTGTATGTAAGAGGAAAATGAAGACAGATTAGTCAAAAAATTTAAATCACTAAAACTGAGATGGAGCTATGACAACAAAAGATCAGCTCTTGATAAGTCATGTGGCATTCATCACTGACCACTTCTATTAAGTGACATCCTTCAATATGCCCTTGGGACCAGTCACAATTCTACCTTTCCCAAACATGTATTTAGTATTTATCCATTTAAAAAATGTTAAATGATGCATGATGATTGTACACATTTATGGGTCACACATATAATATTTTGATTTGTGTATAAACATCAGGATACTTAGAAAATCTATTACCTGAAATGTGAATCAAGTCTTGTTTTGGGGACATTCAAATTTCTGTTTTCTATTTTGAAATACATAAATTATTGTTGACAACATTCACCCTCCTATGCTAGGAACCATGAGTACTTAATCTCTCCCATATGCTGTGAGAGCATACAGGATAGATTATAATCTTAGTCTAGAGACTGAAAAAAGTATTCTCAATTGGATCACAAATAAATTATGAAGTGTTTTTAACAGGTAGGTGAGAAGTGCAAATACTATTTCAGGAAGATGAAAAGAGTGATAGACTCTCCTCAGAAAGACAGCATAAATTATAAGAGTCACTGGCAAACATTACTGGAAAATCATGGAATGTATATTAGGCTGTGCACTAATGGAGATTATGTTACAAAAAAGACAAAAGCCAAACCACATATGTTCCTGTCATGTATCTTAAAGATATCAGTAGAAATATTTTAGTAAAAAAAGCCATAGTGTGCTGATCTGGTGGGGGACATTTGTATTTCTATTTCATAATACTATTTTGCTGTAGTCTGGAAAGCAAGTTCAATGACAAAATTTGCACTTAGTGAAATGACTAAGAAAACAGCTCTTCAGGAGAAAGTAGGTGGAATTGTCTACTTGGTGTAAGAAAAGATGTAGAAGAGGGAATAATTTCCAATTTATTAGGACTTGAAATAGGCAGAAAACACACATCATGTAGGCTATAATTTTTTTAAAGTGTTGAATAAAAATTCTAGAAACCAAGAGTTCTCTCAGAGAGAAATTTTTTTAAAAGGATTCATTGAGTACAAAAAATGCTAGGGAAAAGGATTGGTCCTGAGACACACTACCTAAGCCACCAGAATTATGGAAAAGAAGCACTTGGGAAATTGTCTTCCAGCTCTAAAAGACCAGAGTATTTTATAATGGAAGTTTATGGAGAAGAACATAGATTGCTCATATTGAACCTATGTTGGCTCCAGATGAGAACAGAAGGACAATGCAAAGTTAGGAAATTTTGAGGATAGGACAAGTTTGGGAATGTAAGAAGAGCTACTGCTCCTTGACTGGTAGGGAATGTAAAGCACCTTGATGCGCATGCTCCTGGGACTTTGAATGGAGGTTTGAAATGTAAACTTAGAAGTTAGGAGCAGTTCTTTTTGCTCTGATTTCTCTGTTCTTTTGGAACTGTTAGTTGAATTGCTTTCTTAACATCTCCTCTATTCCATTCTCTGGCTTTTAACAAAATTAAGACATCTCATTTTTTATCAGTGGAAATTGTAACTTTGTGTTTCTAATGTAGAAACTAGATATTCAAAAGTATGAATCAATAAAATAGGGAAAACCTTTCACTTTCCAAATTTACCTTGGGGCAGAAGAAGTTTTAGTGTGAATTATGGATGCATTGAAGCTGAGATGCCCTTTACAAGTGTAGACAAAGAAGTTCAGAAGAAAATGTGGCATTCAATATATATTAAAGTTCATTTCCTTAATTGAATACATAAATGATTGAATAAAGAAGGCATTTAAGGAGTTTATTTGTTAACAAGAGAAGCAGAACATACTCACTGGTGAATATTAGAAATTGCACAGATAACTAAGTTACTTGTCATAGGTCATCTGGAAACATCAATGAAAGATTTAAAATAAAATAATTATATATCACCAATAAAAATGTGGAAAAATAAAATAAATTGGAAAGGAAGTGCAAGATTTTATGAAATTATATTGAGGCCAGATGCTATTTTCTTTAAAATTGCAACACTTTCTCTAATGTCTGAAACACTAGATTCACTTGAATTTTATTCATACACATGACTATGTGAATTTCATAATCTTATAAGTGGATTTTTTAATATATGTTACTTCCAGTCTTGTCTTTAGAACATACCATGGAAATATGAGATAAATGGGATTTGTAAGGAGAAAAATAGTTATTTTTATTATATCATCATGAATAAATTTATAAGAAAAAATTTAATTAAAATATCATGACATATATTATATATAAAAAGTGCACTTATAGATTATATGCCTATAAGAATATTTCTTTTTTATATCTTTATTTATTTATTCTTATGTGGTGCTGAGGATTGAAGTCAGGGCCTAACACATGCAAGGCAAGTGCTCTTCCACTGAGTCATAGCCCCAGACCCAAGAATAATTTCTTTAAATTAGCATTCACTAATGTTATCCATTATTCAGTAGTATTTCTTACAAGTTGTATCTTATTTTAATTCATCTTTTCCTATTCTATTTGCTATGAGAGATTAAATATAATATTTTAAGTATAATGATATCATATTGGAATATATATTTTTTCAATTCAAATAAAATCTTCTCTAATTTTATAATCAATTTTGTCCTACCATAATTTAATTTACTGAAAATAGGGCATACTAGTAGTATATATCAGCAATTTATGATCTTTCAATAGAGGAAAATTTATGTTTTGATTTTGAAAATTGTTTTCAAGGATAAGAGCATCTTATGTACATAGACATTAAGGTATTTATTCTATAGTACATTTCTTGGGCATGCAATTATTTTGAATATTTCCTTATGGAGCATTGTTGAATGTGGGTTATTTTAATCTCCTAGTACACTGGAATACAACCGAGCTCTCTCTTCAGATCTACCAATATGTGATTACATATTTAAGTGCTGTAATGGCAAAAGCATATATATATTTATCATTAAATTCTTCAGATACATTGATTCCTTCATCAGTCTACATTTACCATCTTTGTCTTTTTATATCGTGATTGACTTGAAGCTTTTTTCTGATTTATACATAGCAATTACCTTGCATTTTTGTTTGGTTAGGTTTCAAATTTCATGGAATATTTTTCTCTATACTGTCACTTTCCAACTTTGTGCATCTTTAAGTTGGCATGAGTCTCTTGTAGGGAATGTGCAGATATATTGCTCAATCATATTTTTTGAGTGGAGAATCCAATCATGTTTTTACATATATTTCAAAAGACAGATGTACCAGTTTCAATTTTCTCTAATAAAGCCTCCAATAAAAGAGGGGAGTCTCTTCAATTATTATCAATAGTGAAAATTTAAACTTCTTAATTTAATTGGAATTTAACTTATAGTTACATATTACTTATTGCTGATATTGAAAAAATAAATTTTGTCATAGTTTTTATCCTATTACCTAATAATAATGTCTCAAGTTTTTCACTGAATAGTTATTCAGCACTACTTGTCAGACATCAGAGTAACAATGATCATCACCTTTACCATCATCATTATCATTACCCTATATTTTTTAACCAGTATGTATTTTTTGTGGGTCTGACTCGTGCACAACTCTAGAGAATGAGAATAAATATACTAGTACTTTGTGTATAACACAAAAACATGGTTCAAATAATTTTTCCAAAATCATAAACCATTTAATTTACTGGAAATTTTGGGCTAATTATTAGTTTTGTATTGGCATATTATTTTCTTTCTAATTTGAATTTCTGTAGTGTTTAACAATATTGAATGTCTTTTTAAGTCTTTATTTGCCTTTTATCATTTCTTTGAATTTTCTATTCCAATATTTTGTCAATTTAAAAAAGTGCACACTAAATGGGTTATTCCTTATTGAGCTTTGAAGGTTCTACACCTGTCATGCGTAAATGTATTTTTTGTACATATTTTGTCATTGTGTGTGGTTTGTGTTTGCATTTCCTTTAGAATGTCTTTAAATGTCATAAATTTTTATTTTTAGTGTCTTTTTATAGTTTATCTTTCATTCTACATAAAAATGTTTTCCCTACTCATCATTTTTTGCAGTGTTTCTCTATTTCAGGTTAAAGTTTCTTTCTGTGATGTCTAGTCAACTATTAATGACACACACTACACACACTATATTTTTGTCTTTTGAGGTTTATTTTTATATTTGATTTTTAACATAAGAAGGTCATTACATCCTCTACTATCTTGAACATATAAAATGTATATTTTAATAATTGTTTAGTGTCTTTATTAGTTCTCTTAGATATTTCTGGGTCACTTTTTCTGGAGTTATTTTACTGTTCTTTATACATATTTTCCTGATGTTTTGACATTCCTGATAATTTCCATTGGATACTGGAACTGTGAATTTTATGTTTTATATTGATACAAATTCTGTTGTTGCAATTATTATTTTGTTATTTTTATTATTTTATGGTTATTATTCTTTGCAGAACTAGGGATTGATTTCAACTACCATGGAGCTACATCTTCAGTCCTTTATTTATTTTGAGATGGGATCTCACCACATTGCCCAGGCTGGACTGGAACTTGGGATCCTCCTGCCTCCACCATTCACATAACAGAGACTGCACATGCATACCACTGTGCAAAGATAGAAAACAAAATTGATTTTACATTGGACAGTTTTTTTGTTTTGTTTTAATTTAAACTGGGGATTGCACTAGGGCCGCTGATTGGACCATTTCAAAAGAAGCCTATTCTGTCACTGACTCACTGTACTCTGGGAAAATGTGGAGGTGTCCATCAGACGCCATGGGGAGAAGGCAACATACATGCAGCAAGCCACCGCCGCCCCCGTGGTCCCTTCAGTTTCACACATCCAGAGCACAGTACAGGAGAAGGAGGAGTCCGGGCCTGGACAGCAGCCTCAGCCAGGCATCGCACCTTGCCTTGGATGCATCCCTGAATGTGCTGGTCATTGGACAGTGCTGTCCGCTGTGCCTACTGTCCCCAGCCAGAGGGTACATGGGAAGGGGGCATGGGCGGGGACCAGGGGCTCAGGCCTGGTGGGAAGTGGAGGGCAGAGGTGCAGCACTGGAGCTCCCGTGCCAGTCACCAGTTGGGTCAGACACGGATCCCAGATCACCCAGGCATTTCCATGGGTTGAGGTAGGGTGTGCGTGGATGTCTTTCCCACTCCTTCTGGGGGTCAGCTCTGGCCGCCAGCTCCCATGCTTGCTGCAGCTTTGGTATCTAGGGGAGGCCAATCTTTCTGTGAGGCAGAGGGGAAGTGGTGGAAGGCCCCTGAGACACTGAGTTCTTTTCAGTGGGAGTGGGCCTGGGGAGGGCGGATTGCCCTATTCTGTCACCTCCTTCAAGGAAGGAAGGGGCACAGGTTCGCAGGATGTGGGTAAGGAGGTGGTGGCCAGGGGCCTTCCAGCTTCTTGGAGAGGCCTGGGCCCTGCACGGAGGATAGGAGGAGCAGAAGGAGTAGGAGGAGTCCTAGTGTGGGAAGCAGGTGAAGACCAAAACCAGGGCAGCCTCCTGCTGGTGGGTCACACCCCGAGTGTCAGTCAGGAGCAGAGGTGGAGGAAACGTGGGACAGTGAAAGAACCAGGGAAAGGGGTGCAAAGCATTGTGTGGTCACAGTCATTGTTTTGGCTGTCTTTGGGCCCTATTCCTTTGCTCCCCAAATCCACTGGATAGCTCCAGGTTCTTTCCCTCCAATCACCCCCACACTACCACATAGACTCTCCTGTGGCTTCCCTCTCTCCTTCTCTACTTTTCACACACTCCTTTTTTGGGTAAGCAGTATTTTGCCTTCAGCTTGGGGAACCTTTGCTAACAACAGGATGTCTGAATTGATTCTGACCATGAACTACTTTAAATTCCTCTCTTCCTCTTTTTCTTTCATTTCTGGGACCTAGAATGTCCCATGGCCTAACAATTAGCTTTACTTCTGCAAAAATGGCAAAAACATTTAGTTGAAACACATGGCGCCTCTCTTATGTGAATATGTCCACCAAAGACACGTCAATGGTTATGTTTCCACCGCCTTAGCCTGTGTCTTAATTTTCTAGACACAGAAGTAGCAGATTTTGTTTTGAGTCTTTGTCATTTCTAGGCTCAGCAAAGCATAGTCAGCTGGACCTTCTGTCATTTATCAGGAAATGTTTGATTTAATGATGGATAGTTCTCTCTTCAATATTTGCATTACTTTTTTGAGTGTCTTTGTTGAAGGATTTCTTTAGAAAAGCATTATGCAAGATGATCAGAAAGCAAATTTGAGGTACCATGTTTTAGGTTGACTTTGTTAGCACATTGGACAGAAGAAAATGAATGGGATTTTATGACTTCTGATGCCTTGAGTTGATCTAAAATCTTTCTCAAAGCTAGAAATAAGGATGAAGACTAAATTTTCAGAAAAAAGAATTGCTAGTGGTAATATCCTTTATTTTGTTCTTTTGAGCTGAGGAGTTGACTTAACATTGGGATGTTATTTTGTTAATGAAGTCATTTCAGTCTTTGTGATTCTAGCATCTGCATACATTCATCAACAATGGGTTGAAACAAAAGAAGAAAAGTGACTATACCTAAGATATATTCTGTTTTATTTTTTAATGTTATGAGAGACAATTTGGGAATATAAAGGTATTATACTTTTATCTGGCAAACCGTCTTATAGGCCAGAAGCACTAAGGGTTTAAATGCTGTGCTTCAAAAAAATTAGTCTTTGAATTTAAAATTATTTGACTTTAAATTTATTAGGAAAATATAATTCATTACTTATTTTATAATGAAAATAACATTATTGCTATATGAATGGAAAGATTATCAAAGAAATACCTGTTTAATATAGGGACATTGATATTGGCATCACTCTTTCAGATCTTGCTGCCACAGAAGTATTAACAATATAAAAATTAATAGATTTTAGTTCAGGGACCTGTCTCTGATTTATGGAGCATCTATCCCATCCTGAGTGTTTTTTGAAATTAACTGATCATATTCATAATCATGAATGATATATGTATATATACATATATATGTATATATATATACATATATATATATTTACAACACACAAAAAGGTCATACTAAGTGTCCATTAATCTTTTTTATTTCTTCCTGTTTATTAGTACTTGCTTAGATTATCAAAATTTACATCACTGTAAGGAAATATACCGAAAAGAGAAGGAAGACTTCTGGATGGTAGAATGTATAGGCCACTATATTTTTTCTCTGTAGTTTTACAAATTTTCACATTACTTTTATACTTAGAAAAAATAAATGTAAAATAAAAGTCTTGTTACTATCTTAATTTGCCTATGACTAAAATAAGCTTTTATAAAGTGCATAATTCACTCTACTCCTTGGTTCAGGCCCAACAAAGTAACTTTCAGTTTGCAGTATTTAAAATAGTGTAGACTGTCAGATGTTCTATTTACCAGAAGAACAAAAGAAATATACACAGTAAGGAAAGATGAAATTAGAATAATTGATTCATTGTGTGTGATAACCCTGCATACCTAAGCTCTTCTAAGTCATTAATTTATAAAATATAAAAAGTATTAGTTCTTTTTACTCTGTAACAGAGCATAGCTGTGTTGATTAAGCAGATTTTTATATATGTGTGTAGATATGCTTAATTTTCAGATACAAGTTCAATCCTACAATTTTGGTGGCAAGAACAGGTGTATAAAATCATTTGCTTTGCTGTGTCATGACTCTTTTCCCTTATTTTTAGTAATAATATTTTCCTTCATTCCCTCCACTGATGAAGTAGAACTAACTCAAAAACATCACAATATTTAACTGTGAATGTAGAACTATAATGGCAACAGAGGAAATGATTCAAAAGTGAACATAATCATGTCCCTTAATATTAGAAAACTATCTTTGAACTCTATTTTTGCACAATTTTTTAGTGTGTAATAATGCCAAATATTTTAATGCTATATTTTAAACACATATTGATATTTCCTAATCTATATAATTATGATATCATGTCTTGGCATTTTCTACCTACCTTTTATACTTCCAGAGTGATAATTATTAATTTGCTGATTCATTGGGGAAAAATTTATTACATATTAAAATCAACTTATAAAATTGTTCTCTATATATTTTTAAAAATGTATATTATAAATTCTCACTTCTATGTGGAAAGAAGGAATAATTATAGGTTCTTTTGAATTTTAGGTAAGCAATTTTAGCTGGACCTTTTAAATAGAAAATAGTTATTTAGAATATTTGTTATAACACAATGATGGCATTTTGCATTTTAAATGCTGAAAACAAGAAACAAATTTATGGCATTTAAAATGTGATTTATATAGCATTTGTGAAGTAAAACCTGCCTATACCAGAAAACTTTGTACAGTTCATTAGCATTCAACTTGTAATGTTGCCTTTTTTTTGTATTTATGGAGAGAAGGAGGAATTGGACTAACTTTTAAGATTTTTTTTATTGTCATTAGTGGAGTTTTCTCATTATTTTACTCACAGTATAGTCAGTGTTTACTTTTGATGTCTGAAATGTTGACCTGGAAAGAATAATTGTCAAGGGCCAGAAAAATCTAATGAGTATAACTTTCTGTTTCTATCCTATTTTCTTTCCCTGTTGGCCAAATTGGAAAATCAACAGACATCTACCAGTAAATCTAATAATGCTGTTCTTGTGTTCTTCAGTAACTTATGGTAGTGGATACTATATTTGAGGTGGTAGATTTGTAAAACCATGTCATATTGGGATGACATAAAAATTATCTTTCTTTTCAAAGTATCTTTTTAAAAAGGTATTTTTAAATATAATATAGCCTAGCCTACTCAAGTTGCCATAACAGTATACCATACAGTGGATGACTTAAAAAATAAACAGGTATTTTCTCAGAGATCTGGAGTCCAGATGTTTGATATGAGGGTGCCATCATAGAGTTCTTGTGAGAGCCTACTTTCTGCTTTGTAGAGAGCTATCTTCCTTATGTGTGGTCTCCTGGACTTTCCTCTTGTGCCTGTGTTTGCAGGGGAGATATGAGAGACAGGGAAAGCTGTTTCCCTCTTAAATTGTCACAAATTTTGTTTTGATTTCCTACCTGCAATATCTGATCTAAACCTAATTACCTTCCAGAGACTCACATCCATAATTATCACCCTGGGAGATTAGAACCTCAACATAGAAATTTGGGGGTCACTTAAACATTAAGTGCATAGCACAAACTATGTGAATGAAATTAACATTAATGGCATCTTTTGCTAGGTACTATATTGCTTTCTTAAATCTTCACAAAATGTCCATCATACAGGTATTATAAATGTTTTCACATGAGGGAATACAGACCTTAGGTTAAATAATTTTCTCCAGGGTCCTACCACTGTAGTGATACTGAGATCGCAATTTAGCATTCAGACCACTATGTTCAGTGCCTCCACTGGGATGAAATGCTGAAAAATTAGTTTAATGCTAATGTTTTCTTGTAGAGAAAAATGGAGTCTTATTTAAGTGTGCTTTCAAAAAGTGAAATCAGGGAAAGGAGTAAACAACTTGCATGAGAAACTTAGTGGTCTGGCAGTGCCCCTCTTCAAGGACAGATAAACTCTCTGCCTGAGAACATTAAAAAAAAAAAAAAACTTAAAGACATCTGGTTTCTGTTCTCAAGCCCTGGCTCCTGGACAGATCCAGGTCTGGAGACCAAACATACTGATGGCACTGAGCCCAGTTGCTCCAAACAATAACTTTATATGTTTACTCCAGTGCATTTAAGACAGATAAGAAGAACTCAAAGGTGACAAGACTGCTTTCTTTGGTTATGTATGCTGCAAAATGCCCATGATGTCTCTCTGGTGCTAAGTTGGTATGCTACCTGGGATGATTTTCCTTTTGTATATAATTTATATGTCTTAATAAATACTATCTTTTTTTATATGGCTTGTGGTGGTACATTCAGTAGATCAGCCCATGTAAATTATAAGTCTGTGCACAGCAACAGGAAATACGTTCCCAGACATTGCTCTTTATTAACAGTGGTAATTTGAAAAGTCCAATCAAAATTGGATTTAAACTTAAGCAGTTTTACTACTTAAAAAATGGAGCCATATGAAATGTATAGTGTGCAGCATGTTTATTACTCAATGACATCAAATAAGGAGCTAAAAAGATACTTAAAATATTTGTATATTTACTGAAAGTCATGAATTTATCAGTTTTTTTTTGCATAAAATGAAATAAATATGAATGTTAGAAAACAAAATATACAGTGTTGTGATATTTCCTTGCCATTGTGATGGAATTATTTTTAATTTGTTTTTTTTTACATTTTTCTTATTTTTTAATTTTTTTAGATGTTGATGGAATTGTATTCACTTATTTATATGCAGTGTTGAGAATGGAATCCAGTGCCTCACATATCCTAGGCAAGTGCTCTACCTCTGAGTCAGCCCCAGTCCCATATTTTTCTTAGGCACTTACTTATTTGTTTTGTTCTTACATGTGTTAAAGTTAGCATTCAGTATTCAAGTATGTGCCACCAAAGGAAAGGCAATCCACATATATAGACTATAAGTTGTTGCAGTAGTGGGTGAAAATTTTTCCTTAAGGCAGATAAATTTTATATACACACACATGAGCACCCATTGGTTTTAGTATTTGATATTGCTTATTTTAAGTAAGGTATGTATTTTGAAATCATGTTTGAATTCATATGTGATAATATACCAATAAATTGAAATGAGACCAGATTATTCATTTTCATCATCACTTTTTATATTAAAAGATGATCCTTATGACATAAATATAGCAAATTAATATTGTTAATATATATCTTTTCTCTTGCTCATATTTCAAAAACAGAAAATGTTATTTCCTGCAGATAGTTTATTAAAGTGAAAAAGTGTCAAGAAGCTTGCTTTCTTTTGTTGCCAAAACATTAATGTAATATAAAAATGCTTTATCTACCTTTTATAACACATACTTGTTTCTCTTTACAGGTGTTGTAAATAATTTCAAGAATTTTCTAAATTTTGTTTGTATGTTTATATAATATGGGAATAGGATCAAAAGATAATTATCCTTTCAGTCTATTCTAGATAAGTTATTAACTACTTATTTCTGATGTCATATGTTTAATCCAGTTATAATTATAATTGATGACTTTTTAAATATGTAATGTTCAATAATACAAAATTTGATAAAATTATTGAATTTGTGAGAAAATAGCAATTAACAACATTGAAGCTTTTATTATTCCAAATGAAGATATCGTCCTTAATTTAATATATATTACTAAAGAAAAGGGGTCAAAGGAGAATCGAAATGTGTACTAGACACTGTGGTAAATGCTATAAATCAATGAAGAGGTTGATATGTACTTATTACAATGCTGTGACATTTCCTTGGAGAGAAATTCACATTTTGGGGCCAAATGTCACTTACAACTCTGCCTCTTTTTGTTGATATTGTGCTCCAGAGATGCCATGTTTTTTCTGCAGTCTCCCCATGTTATATATTGTTTAACACTAGGATTTGGAGAAAAAATATTAATAAATTATGGTCAGAGTATTCATGGTCTAGAAGTAGTCAAAAGTAAATATTTATTAATTTTGGTACCAGGGATTGAACTCAGAGGGACTTAACCCTGATCCACATCCCCAGGTCATTTTTATATTTTATTTAGAGAAAGGGTCTTGCTACATTGCTGAGGCAGGCATTGAACTCACATTCCTCCTGCCTCAGCCTCCAGAGTCAATGGGATTATATGTATACAACATGTGCTTGACTCACAATAAATTTTGATATAGTAGAAAATAAAAATCAAACAAAGGTTTTGAATATTGGAGCTATTGAATGTTAGTGGGGTGAGAGATATAGAAGCAGATTTTAGGCCAGTTTCCTCAGTAATTTGGCATTATTGAGGCTTGTTAATTACACATGATATAAACTAACTTCTTAGGTGAAAATGGGAAAGGGATGTAGCCTTCAAGGATTGTAGCATTCCAGTATCTATTATATGTACAGAAAATGAAAAGACACCAGAAGGACAAGTGTTTGTTTTTATGACCTTAGGACCTATCCATAGCAACAAGGCCCATACATGTAAGATAACACGTGGCAAGAATCAAATTCACCATGCAGACAAGCACCTCAGCTCAGTTCAGCAAGTATGAACTGAGCACTTATCATGTATATGCTGTTGTGCTTAGAACTGGTATAAAGACATGGATAAACAGTCCCTGGTAGGTACCCATAATAGCTTAAGTTGCTTAATATAGCATCTTAGATGCAACACAAAGGCATACTGAGGCACACAAGGAACACTAAGAAGGTTGCATTAACTTCACTGAAGGAAATTTGTTAAAGGAAGAAATTTGTGGGGGGTGTGATTGCATTGGGCTAGGCATCAAAGAATTAGGAGGAATTTTTCTGGTAGACAGGATGAGGAGATCATGTGGGCAGGGAGCAGTTAGAGGCAATAAAAAAGCTGTGAATGAGCTTTGTGCATTGGGTAGGTGCGGAAGTTCAGTAAGATGGGAGGATAAATCAAAAGGGAAGGGGAGTGGCAGGAGATAAGGCAATAGTCAGAATCCAAGGGGCACAAATCTTCACTGCTTTTGAAATCACACTGAAGGCATGGATTGGAAAAAGGAGGCCAGATCTACTTAGGATGTTATCATAAGATTCCAGGTGAAAGGCAGTGAGGATGTGGGATACAGTCAGAGGAGATGGATCTGGGGGACTCAGGGAATGCCATCAGTGGGACATGGGGACTAACTTGGGGTTAGGGGAAAGCCAGAAGTTGAGTATGAAGAGGGTAAGGGACAGAATAAGGTCATGAGTAAAGCTGTGGCATATATATACAATGGAATATTACTCCACAATGAAGAATGATAAAATTATGGCATTTGCAGGCAAATGGATGAAATTGGAGAATATCATGCTAAGTGAGATAAGCCAATCTCAAAAAACTAAAGGACAAATGATCTTGCTGATAAGCAATGAGGACATATAATGGGGCTGGGAGGGGTTACCATTAGGTTTAGGGTTAGGTTTAGGGTTAGGGATAAGGAGTGTGGTAAGAATGAAGGAAAGAAGGACTGTATAGAGGGAAAAGAGGGGTGGGAGGGGTGGGGAGGAAGGGAAAAAATAATGAATCAAACATCATTGCCCTATGTAAATGTATGATTACACAAATGGTATGCCTTGACTCCATGTACAAATAGAGAAAAAACATGTATCCCATTTGTATACAATAATAATAATAACAAAAAAGAGTTAAGAGTTCATTTGGAACCATGTTGAGTTTCAGGAGACTATAGGACATTTGGGTGAAAGTATCCAGCTGTAGCTGGAGAGGAGAGTTAGGGACTGAAGAAGAGTTAGGGAGTCATCAACATATGAGGTACAGTTAGAACCATGGAAGTGGATAGGGTCACTCTTGGAAAGGGTCGGGAACCCAGGGAACTAGGCACTGGGTGGTCAGGGAAGTTGTGGGATGAAGGTTGAAAGAAAGGTGGTTTGGAATTCTGTGACTCTCTGTGTATGTTAGATGAGCTCAGGATATATCAAGCAGAGTAATGCTCACAAAGGGAAATTAGGGAGGATCCAAAATCAGATTAAGGGGGACCCTTGAACTTAAGCTAAGGATGCTGTCATTTTTTTCCTCCTTGAAACTGACTTTTGAATGAGTATGCTGTCTTAAGGTGACAGTTTGATGGCAGTGTGCAGAACCAATGGGGAATGGGGACCTGAGGTAGGTGGAGTGGGTTAGGTACTGTGTAGGATACCTTCTATAAAGTGATAGGAGCTGAATGCATAAGGAATGGAAATGGGGGGGATACCCCAGAGCATAAATTCTAGGAAAACTGCAGAGACCATGGCATTATGTATCATGGTATCTGGGACATGGGGTGGTGGAGAAAACCATGAGCACAGCGATCCCATCTTGTTTCAACCTTGTCTGCGGCACCTGAAACATACTTGTAATCTCAGCCTGTGTTCGTGGAGGGGATAAACGGTATCGTAGGTAGGAAGATGAAGAGTTTTAAGAAGCAGTGTATGTAGAAAGTTGATGAGTTCAAGTTTGAACATGGGCATTGCAAGTAGAGATGTGAGTGAAGAGTAAGGGAATGGGATGGAATACACCCAGAATTGTGCACGACTTCAGCCCATCAGGTATTGAAGGCCTGAGTACTACAGTAGAAATGAAGATGAGTTGATGCCTTTTAAAGAATAGAGATAGGTAGCAGAAAGATATGCAGATTACCATAAGATGAGGCAGAACATGCTCAATGGTAAAAAAGTTATTATACTGTGTCCTAAAGATAAAACAGGGAGCAAAAGCTAATCTGATTGGGGGAAGATGAGGAAAGTCTCCTTTGAGGAGGTACCATTTTGATGGGCAAAGGGAAGGAGAAGTAGACAAGAAGGCATTGGAGAGCATGATTCTGACAAAGGGCTGGGGGAAAAGACCCGAGTGGACACATCTGAACAAGGCCAACTCAAGTTGTTTGGCCAACAAATGGACTTTTTAACTGACTCAGTAAATATGTCAAAAATTGAGTGGAGATGAAAAGTGAGATCCTGGTAGGAGTGTCCTTTCCCTTGCAAGTGAATGCCCAAGTGCTTCCTTCCCTGGCAACCTGCAGGATCAGGAGCTTCCTATGGCCACTTGTTAAAACAAGCCCTCCTGGGTAGAGGAAGTGATTGCATGGGATTTGCTTGTTACTTTTTTATTTAGCACTTTCCCTTGGTCAGCCTTGTCTGCCTGGGTGTGCAAGCATAGGTTATAAAAGCTCACAGTGTCCCAGAGACAATTCAGGGCAGGATTTATAGAAACTTTCCTTTAAAAGAAACCAAACAGCTCTTTAAGGCCACAGGGTACTTAGGGAGAACACAGATGCATGAGAGGAGTAGATGATGTCATATCACAATGTTTATTTGCATAAATTATGGAAGGCATTTCAAACATGTTTCACAAGGCAGTGGATTCTGAAGTATTTATCCCTTGGACAGCAATATGCAACTTATGTTCAGACAGTTCCATTTTAGACAATGGAAATCTGAATTCTAAATCTTAATTATCACATAGAAGATTAGAAAGCAATAGGAGTGTATTTCTGATCTTGTTTGAAGGAAAGGTAGCTGTTTTGTGCTTTTGAAAACTGTCCCATTTTTCTTACTGGGCATTGAACCCAGGGCACTTGAGAGCTACATCCCTTGTTCATTATTATTATTGTTATCTTTATTATAATTATTCATAGAAATAGTAGTGGTAGTATTGAGAAAGGGTTTCTCTAAGTTGCTTAGGGTCCTGCTAAATCTCAAAGGTTGACTTCAATCTTGTGATCCTTCTGCCTCAGTCTCCCAGGTTTCTGAGATTACAGGCATGTGCACCACCCTGCCAGACTGAAGACTATCTTTTTATACTTTGAGAATCCTTCATTGAACTCTGGGATTGGGAGTGTGCCTCTACTTAGAATAAGAGCACTGCAGATTTATCAGCCAGGGAAACCTGTTTCTTGTCCTCTTTCTGGCTTGTGGGCCAGAAATCCTGCTGCCTGTGTGAAAGGGAATGCCAGTTTGACACTCTCCTGAGAGACTCAGAAGTATTGGCTCTATAACCAACCTGACAAGAATCACCTCCATATCACCCTCACATTTGCTATGGTACTGAATTTTCACAAATCCCACATTCAGAATAAAATCTGGAAAACCCAGTTCAGAGCTTTTTAATAAGCTGTGACAGGATATTTTCACAGCAGATTCTAAGATATTAAGGGCTGGTCAGTAATGGAAGATGTGAACAATTAATTTTAAAATGTGTATGTGTGCTTTCTGTGTTTATAACTAAGAGTGTCCACTATAAAAAACAATTAAACCAAGAAAGAAAGAGCCCCTTCCTGGGTTCCCATTTTGCCTGAACACAAAATTTTCTTTAATTTAGGAGGGGGAGCAAATTGAAGAGATATTTGGAATAGAAGTTGCTACAAACTTGAGTTTTCCACTCAATATCAATACCTCTTTTCCTTATTAGTTGTTAAAAATTGCAAGGGCCAAACACGCTGTTCCAGGTGAGTGTTTGGAAGTGAACTTGTAAACATAGAACTTCTAAGGATGTCCTTTCTCTCAGTATTGCAGAGGCTTAAGATGTTGGATTCTGCCTCATATTTGGTAAACATGTTGGTTTACAAAGGGTGTCCATAGGAACTGGGCTGCACACCCTTTTAGAGGTAGACATTTTTATTAAGACAGAAATGGTGTACTTATGTCAGCTGCCCAAAAGTGCAACAATTAGTTCTTGAAGTGTTGTGTATATTTTAATTTGACTATAAAAACTGGACATTTTTAGGGAAATATAAAACTTAAGAAAATATGTAATAATCCAGTTACTCAATGAACTGATTTACTTGAAATAAATTCAAAAGTAAAAATAGCAACAGATTTTTCCTGCTAGGATTGAAAAGTCACCTGAATACTTCTAAATTATAATAAAGTTCTTATTCTGTGATTTAAAAAAAGAAAAGAACACATCCAGGTCATTGGGTTAAAAAAAAAATGAAAATTTAGTTGCTTTATCTTGCAGAACCCTCTGTATTAGGAGAGTATTATTATTCACTTATATGTTAGAATCTTGCAGTAGAATTACTTCTATCATGTGGATATTGGTAAATTTTTTCTTTCTTACCAAAAGACTGTTCCTCACCCACCCACATTTTTATTGTTTAGGTATCTGAGTTTAGGCAGGACAAGTCTTAGGTACAGGAACGAAGCAGGTGTAGACACAGTGTGAACTCTTCCTGCCTGATTCTAGTCTTGTCTCATCCACCCTACATCCCATATCCCCAGTGTGTTTCATTTCAAGCTATTTGAAGTTCCTTGACATTCACACAATTTAGCACTTAGCATTATGACTGTTGATCTGGCAAACTTCAGTAGACTGTGGGCCCTCAAAACTGCAACTGCATTCTGTTTCCCATGGTGTCTCCCAGCATCTATCTTGTTGGCTGAAGTACAAATGATACCAGCAATTATCAGTGACTCTCTAAATGATAAGATGCCAAAGAATTCATAAAGAGATGTCAAAAAATGTGTTAAAAAAAGATCAAGTCTGTTTACCTTTTGAATTGGTCATTTTGTTTGTCAAATTATATATGCCAAGTACCATCTCTGTGCCAGAAGCCTGGTGTACATGATGAGATTTAGGGTCTCACTGGAAGAATGGTAAACTACAGTGATTCTAATTGCTATCTTGCTTCTCCGGCTTACTACTGGAGTTAGGGTATCATGATGTAACTATGTCCTGGGAGCAATTGCTTGAGAGTTTCTTTAACATGACTACCAAATCACAAGAAATCAAAGCAAGAATCAATAAATGGGATGGATTCAAACTAAAAAGCTTGTTCTCAGCAAAGGATACAATCAATAATGTGAAAAGAGAACCTGCAGACTGAGAGAAAATCTTTTCCATACACACTTCAGATAGAGCACTAATCTCCAAAATTTAAAAAGAACTTACAAAATTTTACACCAAAAGTACAAAAAAGCCAATCAATAAAGGGACCAAAGAACTGGATGGACTCTTTTCAGAAGAAGAGATACAGGTGACTAATAAATACATGAAAAAGTGTTCAAAGTCTCTAGTAATTAGAGAAATGCAAATTAAAACAACAATAATATTTCATCTTACTTCAATAAGAATTACTACTTCCAAGAACACAAACTACAAAAGATTTTGGTGTGGATGTGGGAAAAAAAAGTACATTCATACACTGCTGGTGGAGTTGCAAATTATTACAGCCCCTCTGGAAAGCAGTATAGAAATTTCTCAGAAAATTTGGAATGGACCCACCTTTTGACCCAGCTATCACACACCTTGATTTATACCCAAAGGAGTTCACAATAGCACTACAGTAACACAGTCACATCAATGTTTATAGCAGCTCAATTCACAATAGCTAGATTGTAGAACCAACCTAGATGCCATTCAACAGATGAACAGATAAAGAAACTGGTATATATACACAAAGGAATATTATTTAGCCATAAAGAATAATATTATGGTATTTGCAAAAAATGGATGGAATTGGAGAACATCATGCTAAGTGAAATAAGCCAATCCCAAAAAACCAAAGGCTGAATGTTTTCTCTGAAAGTGGATGATGATACATAATAGGGGCAGGAGGTGAGAGAAGAATGGAGGAACATTAGATTACCTAGAGGGAAATGAGAGGGTAGAGGGGGAAGTGGTATGAAAGATGGTGGAATGAAACAGGCATCATTACACTATGTACATGTATGATCATATGAATTGTATAAATCTACATAGTGCACAACCATAGAAATGAAAATTTGTACACCATTTCTATTCAGTGACTTAAAATGCAGTCTATAAAGTTAAAAAAATAAATAAAAAAAAGAAGACTTAGTTGCTTTACCTTGCCGAACACTATGGACTAGCATTATTTATTACTCACTTACATGCTAGAATCATGCAGTAGTATCACTTTCTATCATGTGGATATTGGTAATTTTTTTTTGATGTCAAAGTATTGTTACTCATTAACCCACAATATTATCGATTGGATGTGTAAATATAGGCAGGAAAGATCCTAGGAACAGGAATGAAGAAGAGTTAGACACAGTGTAAACTCCCCCTACTATTCTCTAGAGTTGTTTCATCCATCCTGCATCCTGTGTCCCCAGTGTGGTTCATTTCAAACTGGTTGCTGTTCTTTGGCTCCCATGATATTTAGCACTTAGTATTTTGCCTGTTGATCTGACAAACTTCAGTAGACTATGGGCCCTCAAGACTGGAATTTATCTTGTTCCCCAAGGTGTCTCTCAGCATCTAACTTGTTGACTGTAGTACAGATGATGTCAGTAATTATCAATGACTATCTAAATGAAAAGATACCAAAGAATTCATAAAGAGATGTCAACAAAGGTTATGGTTAAAAAAATCAAGTCTGTTAACCTTTTGAGTGGGTCATTTAGCTAGTCAAAATTATACTTGCCAAGTACCATCTCTGTGCCGGAAGTATTATGTAAACAATGAGATTTAGGATCTTATAGGAAAATGGTAAGCTAAAGAGATTCTAATTGCTATTTCACTTCTCTGACTTACTACTGGATTTGGGATAAACAATCATGATGTGACTATGTCCCAGGAGTAATAAGGTTTCTTTCTTTCCCCTGGGTCTTTTTCCTATCACATGAAAACAAGCTTTAGTCACACACAGCAAAACATTGATTTTTAACCATTGTAACTTAGGCAGAGAAGCAAAAACCAGTAATTTTAAGTAAAATCCGCAATGAGCAAATCTAGTACTTTAAAAAAAAACTTTAGCCTGGGCATTCTAATCTTTTGTTAAAATTATACATACCAAGTAAAATCTCTGTGCCAGAATTGTGATGTGCGCAATGAGATTTAGGGTCTTATTAGAAAATGGTGATAAAAGGCCTCATTGTCTGAAAGGTTTAAGGTTAGAACAGTAGAACTCTGGGAATGAGTAGAGCAGAAAGGACTTATGTGGCTACAGTGAACTCCTGGGGACAGAACCCAGAGCTTCTGTGTAATATAGCAAGTATTTGTAAACAGTGAATGGCCTCTTCTTTTCCTCCTTATTGGAAATTCTGCAACATGATTGAAATATGGCTTGGTGACATTCTAGAAAAGTTTTGGGGAATGACTAAAATTATACTAATTTTCTCATCCAGTATTCCCAACAATAAGTATTGTTCAAGTCCACAGTTGTTCTATACATTATCAGGATCTCATGAAGTTGGAAAGTAAGTACCCAGGGGATATAAAAATTAGGATTCAGTCACCTGGATTCTGTATTAAATTAAATATTGCTGAGTCCTTAGGTCTTTGATAGGGTCTGACATAAACATTTCATTCAAGTGTCTAATAATGTCCTTGGTTCAGGGATGATACTTTGTTAACCACTGAAGGCCAGTGGTTCCTAGTTTACATTTAGAAATCTGCAGAATAAATTGCACTGTGTGTGGTGAGGGTTCATATTGGTGATTGGCCCAGCGGTGATCTACCAATGAACTGCATCCTCAGCCAATTTTATTTTGAGATAGGATCTTGTTAAGTTGCTGAGGCTATCCTTGAAATTGTGATCCTCTTGTTCCAGTCCTGAGTTATTAGGATTATAGCCCTGTTTAACTGTACCTGGCTTTATTACTGCAATGAAAAACTACTTGCTTGAAAGTTTTAATTTTAGTTTTACAAAATAGTCCTGGATTTTCTCTTGGTGCAGCCTCCTCCAAAAAATATACAACCCAGTCTTGATGAGTGATGGGTTATATGACCTTGGGCACTCTTTTTCTGTTTGAATCATGAAACTTAGGAAAAACAATTTTGCTCCTTTTAAAATATTATTACTCTTCCAATGAAAAGATAGTTGAAGATAGCAATTTTTAAAATTATAAACAAAATATATGATATTAGGAAGATTTTCTGAAACTAGAAATTGGAATTGATGCATTCTCACCATTCAGATTATGATTACGTTTGCACTAAACTTAGAAGAGTAATCTTATAAAATAACAAACCTCTTCCACATATGGTGTCAATGTACTGGTAAAAGAAACAAAATAGACTTGGTCTACAACAAATTTTAAGTGATGCTGATAGGTTTCCTGTTGTGATCTTTGCAAAGGTAGGCTGGAAACCTGAGTGGAACAACTGACAAAGCTGAGGAGTTTCTGCACACAAGCATTCATGTACATTAATTGTTCATTCATCTACAATCATTATAGCAGGCTATACCAGATATTAAAGAATTCCAAATAAGGAGAAAAGGCACTAGCTTTTCTAGGAGATGTAGGCTTTTGAACTGAGAAATATTTTATAAAGAGAGAGATGCCAAAGACACTGTGCTAATTGTTGAATATCAAGGATTCAGATTTTCAAATGAAGTGAAATGTCTTTTCAATTGGATAGTTTGACATTTTGAGCTTACATGCCTGTTCCATTCCAAATTTTAAATAGATTTTTATTAAATTTGAATGCACTCAGTAGGTACAGATACATGTTGAAACCAGGAGGAGCAGGTTTAAATTTGCTTTTGAGACTGTGCTGAAATTTTTAGGTTGACAAGTCTCATTCATCAAATATCTGCAGTGGTCTGAAGCAGGGACTGTATGAGATATACAACATGTGAAATAACTGGAGAGTAAACAAAGTGCACAGGGAATGAGTGGTTCTTTGCATCCAGGGATTGGACAGATTATGAGGAAGAAGTGCTGCCTGAGCTCAGCTGGGAGAAGGGACAGTATTTTGATAGAAAGTAAAGCATATTTTAGAACTTAATAGATCTGCCTAATTTGGATAGGGGAAGCATATTCAGAAAGAGACCTGGTGATAGATGAATTCTGAAAAGGAGGTGTGGGCCTTGAAGAGTCCCACCTTAATATGTTATTATAACTTCAAGAGTGATATCCATGTGAAGGAAGAACTCAATAGAAAGTGGGTGGAACAGGAAAATAGGAGAAAATTATCACACTACTTCAAATACTGAAGGGAGAATGGACATAGGAATCAATTTTGAAGACATTTCACAGGCAAGACTGAGAAGAACTTGAGTTTGGTTTGAGAAATAAGCAGGTGGTGAAAATGAGGAAGAGGCAAACTGACTGACTATGAGACTGGAAATATTTTAGTAACAATAGCTAATGTGAATTTTAAGGCTTCCTGTGGGCCAGTCTGGGCCACTCATCATGGCTTTTCATTTAATGCTACTAGTAGTATTATTTTAAAGTTGAGGAAATTAAGGCACAGTGATACTGCCCAGTTTACTCAAGATCACACACTAGTAAGCATCAGAGCCTGATTAAAATTTAGTTTGCAATCCCATCCACTACTGTCACTTACTTAGAGCACCAGAGAAGAGCAGTTCTCTTGGAAAAGAAGCACTAACAGGGGATGCCAAAAATGGAAATGGTTGTCAGGTCGAGGTATGGCTATGGAGAAAAGTAGGCCGAGGATAGAAGTCTGACCTATGCTGCAACGTAAAAAGGACTCTGATTCCATTCCCCTGCCTCCTGTCCCCCACACCCCCACACAACCCACTGCCCTCAGTCACAAACTGATGTGCATTTTTATCAAGTGCATTTTCCTATTGGTTTCTTAAAGTTACCCTATGTTATCTCAGGCCAACCATCCCAAACATCCTTCTGATGCCACAGGGTTGATTTGACCATTCAGACTCTATA
This sequence comes from Sciurus carolinensis, assembly GCF_902686445.1. NCBI lineage: Eukaryota > Metazoa > Chordata > Mammalia > Rodentia > Sciuridae > Sciurus > Sciurus carolinensis. Next base: position 4,166,350 of record NW_025920120.1, read on the forward strand.
GATTAGATGCTGAAGGACAGGAAATGGGAGAGAATAAAGTCCAGAAACAAATGTGGTCCAACCTGGAGCACTGGGCTCCAACTTTGCTTGGGTCTTCTGCCAGACATGTGTCCCCAATATTAGCTACTTTCTGGACAACCTGTAGGATCTCTTATAATCATTATAATTTGTACTTTTATCACTACCATTTCTATTAAATACTTATTATGTGAAGGAAAATGGGGGGTTGTAGTAAAGAGCCAATAAAAAGGACTGACACATCGCAATAAATCCAGGCTAATTGAGAACTGTGACAACTGAGTGTAACCAAATAAAGACTTAGAGGCAGAGTCAGTTATCTCTTTAAAACAACAGATAAGACTAATAAAACCAAAGGGGATTTATTTTTTGAAAATAATTTTTAGATGTTGATGAACCTTTGCTTTATTCATTTATTTATATGTGGTGCTGAGAATCAAACCCAATGCCTCACATATGCTAGGCAAGTGCTCTACCACTGAGCCACAAATCTAGCCCCAGAAAGGGGATTCTATAGAAAATATCAACAAGATGGACAAAAGCCCCAAAGATAATCTTTAAACAACCGTAAAAATGAAAATTCAAGGTCTTCTTTCCTTCATTTTTCACTCCAAGTCAATGGAAATAGTGGTTAGGAGCATAAAAAATGACTAAATATTATATGTGAAGAATTTGAAAACACAGTTGAAGTAGATAACATTTTACAAAAAATTAAAATTTTAAAGCACCAGAAAAGAAGAACAACCTTGAATATACCAATAACCACTGAATATATTGAACCAGTAATTAAGGCAGCCCCTAAACCCTGCCAAAGTAAGAAGTTGGGCAATTTAGTACAGATAAATTCCAATCAGAGCTTAAAATTAGGTGTTGTTGCTTATTAGCTCTGACCTTTGTGTAATCAGAACATTAACTCCCTGCTCATTTGTAGCCACTAGATATCAACTGAAATGACAGCCCTTGATCAGCAAGAAAACACAGATACTGAAATAGTCTGAAAAGTGCAAAAATATATTTACTTTTCTACAGTTATTTATTGTACTTCTAACAGGTGCCAGGCTTTGTAGTTTGATATTCAGTGGTGATGTTTAATATTTAAACTTACTCTGGACTAAATAGAAATTAAGCTACAAGACAGTATAGGAAATCATTTTGACATACATGATCCTAGAAAAAAATCTAGTTGCAGACAGGTATTAACAGGAGGCCTTTACTTCAACTTGTTCAGTTGGAAGCACAGATGATGGATTTGCTTCAGACCTGACACTTGTCACTAAAACATATACCTTTTTATCTTGCCATTTATTATCTTAGTTGCTAGCAATACAGAAATTAACTGTACAATAAGTTTTATTCTTATGAGTCATATTTCTATTAAGTTTGATATTATTTATCAATGAAAGTATTTTTTCGGTAGCTGAGGTTTAGAGCTCAGTTGTAGACGGCTTCTATAGCATGTGTGTGACACTGTGTTTAATTCTCAGCACCACATATAAACAAATAAAGGTCCATTGACAATTAAAACAAAAAATAAACTATTTGTGCACAAAGAAATTAAATGCATTCTGCTGTCATGTATAACTAAGTAGAACCAATAAAAATATTTTAAAAATACATTTTCAACTCTAAAAGAGATATTTCTTCTAAATATTTTAAGATAAACAATCCTCATTTTTAGTTTACTAAGAAACATCTTTATAGTGCTCTGGAAAACTGATGACAAATTCCAAGATATAATATTGGACAGTACAAATTTATAGAGTCTGATTTAATTTTTTTCCTCAATATTTAAAGCAGATCAGCATTCATAGATGACCTAGAGTCTTTTAAAAACAGTATTTGAATATGCCTCAGTAACATCTAAATTATGTATTGAATGCATTTACCACCATGTCTGAATCAAATCAATTTTGAATAATTCACTTTTTAAAAAAATGGTATCATGACATGTTTATATACAGTTCATTTATTTCTTCTATTTAATATATGCAGCTAATTTAAAGTTACCATGCTTCCCATGTAACAATATGTAAAATTTCCCTATCAGATATTTGTCTATGTCATTACTTTTAATGACTTCCTAGCCTTTCACTATACATTAGGAATATTAATTTCTTTCTACTGAATGTTAGTTTTAGAAGTAATTTTAAAGGTCTAATTATATCTTCCAGTCACTTATCATTTCTATCTGCTTTTATTTATTAAAGTAATCTTATAAAACTTTGGTTTTCAAAAAGTCTAAATAAATATAGCTTCTCTTATAGCTGTACTGGGTGTGCCTTCTTCATGTTCCAAACAGATCTCTTTTAATGTCACAAAATTCTCTGTCAGCTTACTTCTTCCTTTATAAACTCTTGCATATGTACCCTATAAAACATTTTGGAAGAACAAGTCAAGAGTATCATAAGAGGGTAACAATGAAGAACAATAAAGAGCCCTAACTGAATTTCTAATTTCTAAGCTTGTTGAATTCCATCTTGCAAAGAAAACTAAACAATGTCTAGTATTAGATTTTCTTATGGCAAAGATGACTTTCAGTTACATGCACATAGCTTCCAGGTTTTTATAAGACCAAAAATTGTCTCAAAAGTATAAAACAAGAATTTAATTTACTTTTTGTGCTTTATTTTAAATTAAGTTTTGGCTCAATAGTATTAAAATCAAAGGTGCTTTCCCTGTAAGACTGAAGGACACTGAGCACATTAAATGAAAGAATAATTATACTGTTAAATCAAAAAAACGTTCTACCAGGTTTGCAAAATTTTCATAATCTTTGCACATTAATTCTTTAAAAAAGAAAAGATGTTTCCTTATCAACTGTCGATTCCTTTCCTTCCTGCTGTTTATTTTTTTATTCCTCCTTTTTTATTTCTTACTGTTTATTTTATACTTTTTACTTATTATTTACTTGCACATTATTACTGTGAAAGATGGAAAGTTTCTAAATTAGTTTCCTTACAGGTAGTGAGAAGTTCAAGAAAAAAAAAACACATTTTAAGAATTTCTTAACCTTCAATGAAATGTTTTTATTTCTAAAGTTATTTTTCAGAAATTTTAACTCATGCAATTTTCCATGACAGCACAGAGAGGAGATTGCTAGGAGGCTAAACACACAGATGCCTGTTGTGTTACCAAAAAATCTAAATATTTTCTGTTCCAAAAAAAGATTTTAATCCTATTAAAAATACTCATCTCCTCTCAAACTGATAAGATACTTTCAAGAATTGAAAGTTTTAATCCTCCTAATTTTGTTACCTTTTCAGAACAAGATAGAATTTTTTAGACAATCATGTTCATGATTTTGTATGGTTGGCAAAACCATACACTTAGACGATGAATGAGAAATTCTTACTATTTTAAAATAAGTATTTACTTACCTTTCCAAACTTTTCCAATTTTATGTAGGCTTACATTTTTCCAAGTCGAATTTCTGACTGCAAGTAAAACTATGATAAATTGAGTATTTATTCTAAACATTTTATCTCTCCCTCAACTTCTAAAACTCTCCAATTCTACAGTATTTAAGAATAGAAACAGTTGGTTACAGTCAAATTGTTGAACATCTATCAAGTTTCAAAATATACTTGATGTTGGAATATTGAAAGGGTCAAAAGCATCAGTATTCATAATTGAAATAGTCAACCTACCTTACATATGGATTGGATAATGGTCTGCAGTGAATGCCTTGTTTTATTTTAAGACCCCAAATTTTAAACTACCACAGACTTAGATTTTAAAATACTAAAAAATCTTGTAAAAATTAGTATTTGATTTTCCTTTTAACTAAATCACAAAATAATTTTCTGATCTATCTTTGAAGTCCAATGGAGACTTTAAACCAAAAAGATGCTATTTTTTTCAGGTTCTCCAATCAAAATGCAATTAAAAAGAAAACCAATTTACATTCTACTAAAGATCAGAAAACATGCAAACACAAAACCAATAATGTAAGTCTCATTTTTCCCTCCTTGAAAGATTTAAAATTGAGTTCCCAAACCCTTTCTTTAAACCTTAAACTCACTGCTTATATTATATTGAGTCAATAAATGTGGTAGGTGGAATATATCAAAATATGTCACAGAAACCCAATATATCCAATGTATATTTTAAAAGAAAATTTAAAAATGTAAACAACCTTAACACCAAACATTTAAAAAAACAATACAAACAGATGAAAAATAGAAGATGAGAGAACAAAATTTAAAAAGTAATAAACAGAAGCCAAGAATAAGCATTTTCTTAAAAATGTTTTCTAGAATCCAGTTGCAATAGTAGAAGATACAATAATAACCTAAAAAAAGATTCACTTCTTGCATAGATGATGCTAATGTCCTTAAATAAAAATCTAGTTAAAGGATATAATGCATAATTTCAATTTTCATAGCTATATAAATCATATTAAGTTATTAAAATATTGCATTGTACTCCAATCCTAGAAAATCAAATATACATTATTTTGGAGCTGTCAAATAAAATAAAATTGGTACTTGGTGAATAGACTTGGCATCACTTACTACTTTAGACAAAACAAAAAATTTTCAAAACTTGAATGGCCAAAAGTAGAAGTTCTGCAAAGAAATTGTTTTTATCCTTTTGTTACAATGAAATACACCAAGTTAGAATGATGTAGAAAATTGCAGGTCCAACTAAGAAGTGCTTAAATCAATTTTGATAAACTAAAATTCTAGTTATAGGTAGTGTATTACTATATGACTGAAAAAGCCTTCTTTTTGTTTTTTGTTTTTTTTACCTTTTCTCTTTATGAATATGAAGTTTCTTATAAAAAACATTAAATTTGAGAAAAGAAGTTTTAGAATCATCATATACTACCTGCCCAGGTACTGTCTTGTATGTAACTTATTATTTAGTAAATTCTTGCTTTCTACTCCCAATAGCTGTTTGGAATAATGAAGAGAAACTACAAGATACAACACTTTCCAGAAATGAATAAAGATTTATTAGTTTATTATGGATAATGAAGCCAACAGCCCACTCTCTGGTACATGAAAATCTGATTCCAATAATTTTGCACTTTACATAAAAAGTGTGGTTTACAACATTAAGAAAACTATGATAAAATGTCATTATTTTCTTATACCTATCTGTGGAATTCAGAAGTTTAAATTTACAAACATGGAATTACTGCAAATTCTACTTGAATTTTAAGTTTTGGGTCATCTTTTACTGAAAGAAATTAACTATTTTGAAAACAACATAAGCCAATATGAACAAAACAATGAGTATCCATGAAAAGGCTATATGAAGTCATTGTCTATAACCATGAGAATACATGAGAATACATAACTGTGACCTAGAAACCTTTTCTTCTCATTAGTAGAAAAATTGTCTTATTCATTTGTGTATGTTAAGTGAATATGAGAATACCCTTAAACATTGGTCTATTGGTGATCATGACAAAAACAATAGAGTTTGCTTTAAATATTAAGTGAAAAAAATAGATTACATAAGTGTACTGACTATAAATTCATCTTTTTAAAGGTGAAAAGTTACTATTCAATGTAAGGAATGACTTTTAAAGGACACATAAAAAATTTAAGACTACAAGGAACCACTCTTCAGAGAATAAAATTTAATGACATTAAGAGAAACAACCCTAACCCTAACCCTAAACCACTTGTTTACAATAAAAACAAATTAGAAAAAAAATCAATGACATTAGAATATGATAAAAAAATTTTTAAGACTAACATGTTGGCAATAATTAACTGTGTATTTCAGCTGGTGGAGTGGATTGTGAATGCTCCCAACACAAAGAAATAATGAATATTTAAGGTGACAGATATGCCAGTTACTCTCATCTGTTCAGCACACATATATAAATGTATTGAAATGTCATTATACCCAATAAATATATAAAATTATGTGCCAAAATTATGTTTATTAAAAATAAAACATATAAAGAAAAACATAATTATTATACTGTAATTATTAAGTTATATTTGAATAATCAGTCTGTAATAGAAACAGTATCACTGAATTCCACCCACGTAATAAAGTGGATAAGTCAAATAAAAGGCAGGTACATTAGTGAACTATCAGATCCTAATGCAAAGAGTAAAGCATACTGCAATACCCATTTTAATAATTTCCAAACTTAAGGATTGAATGATCACACCTGAATAGTAATTACTATAATTAATAAATTTTTAAATATTATTTTTTAAAAAATTGCTTATGTTTGTATCTGTTGGACACAAGATTAACAATAGATATAATCACTACTTATTTACATGCTCTCCAGTGAAAATTATTCAGAGGACAGAAGACAAAACTCATTTATTTAACATTTATCAAGCACAATATTAGGTGCTGATCATACACTGAAGAAGACACACATGAGCCCTGCTTTCATGAGTTCAAAATCTAGAATGAGTTTAACCTTACTTTGAATATTTTAAAACTTTAAAAGTTGCATAAAAACAGAAATAGCTAAAAAAAAACAATCGACTTTATACTTTAATATAATATAGAAACTCCCTTAATTCTGCTTTCCAGATGAAAGACAATCATTTTTCTGACATTTCATTGTTCAAAGAAAATACTTCACTTTTTTTGTGTGTGAAATTTTCAACTTGATTTTTTTTATTTCCAATATATATATATTTTTTTATTTTTTTACATTTACATAGGGTAATGATGTTTATTTTATTTTTCCTCTCCCCCCACTCCTCCCACCCCTCTTTTCCCTCTACACAGTCCTTCTTTCCTTCATTCTTGCCGCTCTCCTTAGCCTAACTCTAAACCTAACCCTAAACCTAATGCTAGCCCCTCCCACCCCCCATTATATGTCCTCATCGGCTTATCAGCGAGATCATTCATCCTTTAGTTTTTTGAGATTGGCTTTTCTCACTTAGCATGATATTTTCCAATTTCGACCATTTGCCTACAAATGCCATAATTTTATCATTCTTCATTGCGGAGTAATATTCCATTGTATAAATATGCCACAGTTTCTTTATCCATTCATCAACTGAAGGGCATCTAGGTTGGTTCCACAATCTGGCTATGGTGAATTGAGCAGCAATGAACATTGATGTGGCTGTATCTCTGTAGTATGCTGATTTTAAGTCCTTTGGGTATAGACCAAGGAGTGGGATAGCTGGGTCAAATGGTGTTTCCATTCCAAGCTTTCTGAGGAATCTCCACACTGCTTTCCAGAGTGGCTGCACTAATTTGCAACCCCACCAGCAATGTATGAGTGTTCCTTTTTCACCACATCCTCGCCAACACCTATTGTTGCTTGTATTCTTGATAATCGCCATTCTAATTGGGGTGAGATGAAATCTTAGGGTAGTTTTGATTTGCATTTCCCTTATTACTAGGGATGTTGAACATTTTTTCATATATCTGTTGATTACTTGTACATCTTCTTCTGTGAAGTGTCTGTTCATTTCCTTAGCCCATTTGTTGATTGGATTATTTGTATTCTTCATGTAGAGTTTTTTGAGTTCTTTATAGATTCTGGAAATTAGCGCTCTATCTGAGGTATGGTTGGCAAAAATATTCTCCCACTCTGTAGGCTCTCTCTTCACATTTCTGATAGTTTCCTTTGCTTAGAGAAAGCTTTTTAGTTTGAATCTATCCCAGTTGTTGATTCTTGCTTTTATTTCTTGTGCTATGGGAGTCCTGTTAAGGAAGTCTGATCCTAAGCCAACAAGTTGAAGATTTGTACCTATTTTTTCTTCTATAAGATGCAGGGTCACTGGTCTGATTCCGACGTCCTTGATCCATTTTGAGTTGAGTTTTGTGTAGGGTGAGAGATAGGGGATTAATTTCATTCTATTGCATATGGTTTTCCAGTTTTCCCAGCACCATTTGTTGAAGAGGCTATCTTTTCTCCATTGCATATTGTTGGAACCTTTGTCTAGTATGAGAAAATTGTATTTATTTGGGTTTGTGTCCATGTCCTCTATTCTGTACCATTGATCTACCTGTCTATTTTGGTACCAATACCATGCCGTTTTTGTTACTATTGCTTTGTAGTAGAGTTGAAGATCTGGTATTGCAATACCCCCTGCTTCGCTCTTGCTACTGAGGATTGCTTTAGCTATTCTAGGTTTTCTATTCTTCCAGATGAATTTCATAATTGCTTGCTCTATTTCTGCAAGGTACATCATTGGGATTTTAATTGGAATTGCATTGAATCTGTAGAGCACTTTAGGTAGTATAGCCATTTTGGCGATATTAATTCTGCCTATCCAGGAACATGGGAGATCTTTCCATCTTCTAAGTTTTTCTTTAATTTCTTTCTTTAGTGTTCTGTAGTTCTCATTGTAGAGGTCTTTCACCTCTTTTGTGAGATTGATTCCCAAGTATTTTATTTTTTTCGATGCTATTGTGAATGGGGTAGTTTTCCTAATTTCTCTTTCTGAAGATTCATCACTTATGTATAAAAATGCATTGGATTTATGAGCATTGATCTTGTAACCTGCTACTTTACTGAATTCACTTATGAGTTCTAAAAGTTTTCTGGTGGAATTTCCAGGTTCCTCTAAATATATAATCATGTCATCAGCGAACAGGGATAGTTTGAGTTCTTCTTTTCCTATTCGTATCCCTTTAGTTTCTTTGGTTTGTCTGATTGTTCTGGCTAGAGTCTCAAGGACAATGTTGAAGAGAAGTGGTGAAAGAGGGCATCCCTGCCTTGTTCCAGTTTTTAGGGGGAACGCTTTCAGTTTTTCACCATTTACAATGATATTAGCCATGGGCTTAGCGTAGATTGCCTTTATAATGTTTAGGAATGTTCCCACTACCCCAATTTTTTCTAGAGTTTTGAGCATGAAGGGATGCTGTATTTTATCAAATGCTTTTTCTGCATCTATTGAAATAATCATGTGATTCTTAACTTTAAGTCTGTTGATATGGTGAATGACATTTATTGATTTCCGAATGTTGAACCAACCTTGCATCCCTGGGATAAAACCGACTTGATCGTGGTGCACTATCTTTTTAATATATATTTGTATGCGATTTGCTAAAATTTTGTTGAGAATTTTTGCATCGATATTCATTAAGGATATTGGTCTGAAATTTTTTTTCCTCGATGTGTCTCTGTCTGGTTTAGGTATCAGGGTGATATTGGCTTCATAGAACGAGTTTGGTAGGGTTCCCTCCTCTTCTATTTCATGGAATAGTTTGAGAAGTATTGGAATGAGCTCTTCTTTAAACGTTTTGTAGAACTCGGCTGAGAACCCATCTGGTCCTGGACTTTTCTTTGTTGGTAGGCTTTTGATGACCTCTTCTATTTCATTGCTTGAAATTGGTTTATTTAAGTTGTGTATGTCCTCCTTGTTCAGTTTAGGTAGTTCATATGTCTCTAGAAATTTGTTGATGTCTTCGAGGTTTTCTGTTTTGTTGGAGTATAGATTTTCGAAATAGCTTCTAATTATGCTTTGTATTTCACTCGTGTCTGTTGTGATGTTTCCTTGTTCATTCCGAATTTTAGTAATTTGAGTTTTCTCCCTCTTTCTCTTTGTTAGTGTGGCTAAGGGTTTATCAATTTTATTTATTTTTTCAAAGAACCAACTATTTATTTTGTTAATTTTTCCAATTGTTTCTTTTGTTTCGATTTTGTTGATTTCGGGTCTGATTTTAACTATTTCCTGTCTTCTACTACTTTTGGTATTGGTCTGCTCTTTTTTTTCTAGTGCTTTGAGCTGTAGTGTTAAGTCATTTATTTGTTGATTTCTACTTCTTTTTTTGAATGCACCCCATGAAATAAATCTTCCTCTAAGTACTGCTTTCATAGAGTCCCAGAGATTTTGATATGATGTGTCTTTGTTCTCGTTTACTTCTAAGAATTTTTAATTTCCCTCCTGATGTCTTCTGTTATCCATTCATCATATAATAGTGTTTTATTTAGTCTCCAGGTATTGGAGAAGTTTCTGTTTTTTATTCTGTCATTTATTTCTAATTTCAATCCATTATGATCTGATAGAGTACAAGGTAGTATCTCTATCTTCTTGTATTTGCTAACAGTAGCTTTGTGGCATAAAATATGGTCTATTTTAGAGAAGGATCCATGTGCTGCTGAGAAGAAAGTGTATTCGTTCTTTGTTGGATGGTATATTCTATATATGTCCGTTAAGTCTAAATTGCTGATTGTGTTGTTGAGATCTATAGTTTCTTTATTCAATTTTTGTTTGGACGATCTATCCAGTGGTGAAAGAGGTGTGTTAAAATCGCCTAGTATTATTGTGTTGTGGTCTATTTGAATTCTGTAATTGAGAAGGATTTGTTTGACGTACGTGGATGAGCCAATGTTCAGGGCATAGATATTTATGATTGTTATGTCTTGCTGATTTATGCTTCCCTTAAGCAGCATGTAATGTCCTTCTTTATCCCTTCTGATTAGTTTTGGTTTGAAGTCCACATTATCTGAGATGAGGATGGATACTCCAGCTTTTTTGCTCTGTCCGTGTGCATGGTATGTTTTTCCCCATCCTTTCACCTTTAGTCTATGGGTGTCTCTTTCTATGAGGTGAGTCTCTTGCAGGCAGCATATTGTTGGATTTTTCTTTTTAATCCAATCTGCCTCTCTGTGTCTTTTGATTGATGAATTCAGGCCATTAACATTCAGGGTTATTATTGTGATATGATTTTTATTCCCAGTCAATTGACTCATATTTGTTTTTGACATGATTTGGTTTCTCCTTTATTTGGCTATTCCTTTAGGCTAGCGCCTCCTGTTGCTGATTTGCATCGTTGTTTTTCATCTCTTCCTCATGGAATATTTTGCTGAGAATGTTCTGTAATGCTGGCTTTCTTTTTGTAAATTCCTTTAGCTTTTGCTTATCATGGAAGGATCTTATTTCATCGTCAAATTTGAAGGTAAGTTTTGCTGGGTATAAGATTCTTGGTTGGCATCCATTTTCTTTCAGGGCTTGGTATATGTTGTTCCAGTCCCTTCTAGCTTTTAGGGTCTGGATTGAAAAATCTGCTGATATTCTTATTGGTTTCCCTCTGAATGTAATTTGATTCTTTTCTCTCGTGGCCTTTAAAATTCTGTCTTTATTTTGTATGTTAGGTACTTTCTTAATAATATGCCTTGGTGTGGGTCTGTTGTAATTTTGTATGTTTGGAGTTCTATAAGCCTCTTGTACTTGGTTTTCCATTTCATTCTTCAGATTTGGGAAATTTTCTGTTATTATTTCATTGAATAGATTGTTCATTCCTTTGGTTTGTTTCTCTAATCCTTCCTCAATCCCAATAATTCTTAAATTTGGCCTTTTCATGATATCCCATAATTCCTGTAGATTCTGTTCATGATTTCTTACCATCTTTTCTGTTTGGCCAACTTTGCTTTCAAGATTAAATAATTTGTCTTCAATGTCTGAGGTTCTGTCTTCCAGGTGTTCTATCCTATTGGTTATGCTTTCTATGGAGTTTTTAACTTGGTTTATTGTTTCCTTCATTTCAAGTATTTCAGTTTGTTTTTTTTTTTTTCAGTATCTCTAACTCTTTATTGAAATGATCTCTTGCTTCCCATATTTGGTCTTTTAACTGTTGATTGGTGTGATCATTTAATGCCTGCATTTGCTCTTTCATCTTCTCCTTCAATGCCTGCATTTGCTCTTTCATCTCCTCATTAGCTTCCCTGATCGTTTTAATTACGTACATTCTGAACTCCCTTTCTGACATTTCTTCTGCTGTGCTGTCATTGGGTTTTATTGATGTAGTATCTAGGTTTGTTTGGGACATTTTCTTCCCTTGTTTTCTCATATTGCTCAGCTGTCAGTGGGACCCTGAGATATTGCAGTTTTCCGCTATTGGCTTATAGTGTCCCGGTAGATTTCCAGTGTATCACCTCCCAGTCTTCAGTAGCCTGATGTCTTGGAGGAAACTGATAAAGCAGCTCATCTGAAGAAAACTGCCCCTAGCCCCCTACTGTTTCCACGGTTTGGAACTGGCTCTGTGCGGAAATGCTCTCACTGTGGGCCTGCGCCGTGCAGCTGGCCGTGTGGGAGGAGTCCACTGCCGGAGTGTGGAAGGCTACCTTGGGAAGACTCTAGCTGCCCTGCCCGGCTCCAATAAGCCACCTCTATCTGGGCCTGCCACCCGGGCCGAGCTTTACCCCGTGGGCAGACTCACCTGTGGCTCTATTTCAGTCCGAGTCTCTCAATGCCTCCCCTTCTTAACTCCTGGGTTCTGGAGTGACTAGGGGTGCAGTCTCCCTCTAGGCCGCCATCTTGGGTCACCCCATGAAGAGAGCCTGCAGCCGGAGTGGGCAGAGCCGCCTGAAGAGGTCTCTGGCTGCCCTGCCCTAATCCCAGAGGCTGCTTGCTGATCGTGGCTCTCCGCTGGTTCGTTGCCGGAGTACGCTGCGCTGCAGTGGCTCCGGGACTCGGAGCTTGTTCTCAATACTTCACTTTTTGACAGCCCAAACAAATTTCTATTCAGATAGCTCTTACAACAAAAGCACATGAACACTAAAAGTATATAGACATAAGGTAAATTACAACTTGTAATCAGTCTTCCTATAATTCAGTGTACTTTGTAAGCAGCAGAAAGTACAAGAGACTTCTAGGTGGCTTTGTTTCTAGCAAAATAATTCATGCATCACTGTCATCAAACTACTAAGCTGGAGATGCATTTCCAATTTTGCTTTAGAACAAGTGAAGAATATGCTGAGATTCTACAGGTGCCATGTTAAAGGTGCATATGTATTGAAAAACACTGTGGACAGCAGGAGGTTACTTCAAACACCCATCTCCCTTCCTGTGATAATTACCAAATTGCTCTATTTGGCAGAAATGGGTTTTGTTCCTGGACATGTGGGGACAGAAAAGAGACTGAAAACGTTAATTCTACTGCCCCTCCCCTTTTATTTTTACAAAATTTATCAGCACAGGAATGAAAAATCCACACAGTGGGAAGAAATAAGCATCAATTAGAGATTTACCTAATCTTTAATTTTAATATAATGACACATGTTCATATATAGACTTCCATCTATTTATGTTACACTTAAAAGTCTCATAAACTTTCTACCGGGTATGCTATTATTGAAAATGCACAAAACTCTGATGAATTCTGACTATCAGCATATAAGATTACCCATTAGTTTAATAATTAACGGTGTTAAGAGAATACTTCATTTATTATCAATCATATACAAGTATTGCACAGCACTTCCCAATCCAGTAACCAGTATCTTTAATATGAGATATTATTACTAGGTATAACATGTTATCCTGGATGGAATTCTGGAACGAAAATGGTTGGCAATAAAAAACTAGTGAAATTTGAATAAAATGTGGAGTTTAGTAAACAGTAATGTACAAAATTTGTTCCTTGTTTGTACAAAATATATTAAAGTAACATTCTACTAATAATAGGAATAACTGGGTATATGGTAAAATTACTGTATTTGCTTTCTAATTTTTTTTGCTAACCTAAAATTAAAACAATTTATTTAAATAGAAATTTAATGGGAAGGATGAACTTAAGAAAGGGAGACTGAATATAAAAGAGTTTTATAGGTATAACAGATATTCCAATAACCCTGAGCAGAAGATATGGGGCAAAAGGGCAACATGATTGAAAAGAAGAGAGAAAGTGTAGACAGATTTTCATGATTGTTATTCAGAAAATGGGGGAGTTTCAGGTTTAGAGCATTTGTTCTATTATGTAGAAGAGATCAGCTCTTTGCTTAGAATAAGACAGTGCAATATGCAAAACTGAGGGTCCACTTGAGGTAGATGACTATTGATTTATAGATCTATTCAGCCTTCTTTGTCACTCCCTCCAGCTAAAATGAATTCTAGGATTCATGTTCTTAATTCCCATCTAAGATGTAGGGTATCTGATACATGGAAACTTGAACTCTTAATGATACATGTGAAAAATATTTGTTTTTACCCCACTGCTTTCCATCCATTTGTAACCTCCTCCTTGTTCTTCAAACGTGAAGTCTAAGATTCAGAGTGATATATTGAAGTATAAACCTCACTGAAGAAAAAAATCTAATTTTAGATACATAATGAATATGGCATCTATGTAAACTTGAATTCTAATTGTTGTCAAAAATAATTTTTTCCCATCCCTTTCCTACTATCGCATTCATTTACCTACTTCCCACCTTCAAATATAAACACAAGGTAAAGATTTTTCATTTTGAAGAATAATTTTTGAATATATATATAAAAACAATCTGCTTAGTAATGAAAATGATAAAAGTGATGCATGGATAGAAACCAAAATATAACTGGCATGATTCATCTGAAACTTATAAAACATTTCAAAATCAAAAAGCATGGGTAGTGCATAGGAAAAAACAACAATGATAAAAACCCAAAACATTATGCATTCATAATAGGGTTTCACATAGACTGCAAGAGACAACTCTTTTTAAATGACAGCTTTGAGAACCTCATAGTAAGGGTTGGGGACAGAGCTGATTGGTAGAGTACTTACTTAGTATGCTGGAGACCCTGGGTTTGATAATCCCCCCAAGTATCTATCACGTGGTTTTAAATCATTCTTTCCCTCCTAATCAGAACAAATGTAATTCAGAATTCATCTAAGTACAAATCTTTTATAAAAATTGATAGGCAAAGAAAGTTTTGACCAGAAAATCAAGTGACAAAATACGTTTTATAATGTTTTAATCAGTGATGTGCAAAACTATGATAATCACAGACATGTACCAAAATCAAGTTGGTTACACTTTGTCAATGTGCTCAGCATGTATACAGAATAAAGTAATTATACACTTTAGAATATCTAATGAAAACAGAAGCATTTGTGAATTTAAAAAAATCTCATGATATAATATATGGACAGGAGATAAGCAGCTGTGAGAAACACGGAAGTCATCATCAATTGTTCCTCTCTCAGACATAAAGTTTAGCTGGGTACCAGGTCCTGTCTATCTTCTCTCAGCCTGAGAGAAGATAGGGTCTGTGTTCTACTTTCTATTTCCACATGATTGTCACACCATACCTAATTTGGAATAAATCTTAATTCATCTACATGCCTCTTGTCTATCTCTCCCTATAATTCATTCTCTCTATTTTTCCTTAAACTATTATTTGAATGAAAAAGGTGATTGTGTCAGCCCTTGTTTAAATAAACTTATTATTACATGGGGGTTCAAACTCCTTGAATGGATTGTTCATGGTTTTTATACTCTGGTTCATCCTATCCTTTCAAATTCTATTTTAAAATAAATTATTGTAAAGGATAGTTGTGGCTCACAGATAGCTCCCAGAAAAAATGCTCTGCAGACACGAGCAAGAGACTTTATTTATGCAGACAATTAGCATGTCCTCTCAGGGCAAAAGAAGGGGCAAAAGAGAAAGATGGCACATGGCTTCTCCCAGATATTGGAATCTTGCTGACTGGAAGGAACCAATAGAGGAGGAGAATTCTTGCAAGCTGACTGATGAACCAATAGCATGTTAGGACGTAATGTTGGAAGCAGAAAAATGGCGGTGGCATAAGCCAAAAATTCCTGTAACGTAAGAGACGGGCAGAGCACAGATTGACAGGTGATGGGGAGGCCGGAAATTCCTGTAATGGAAGAGGCAGGTGGAGTGAAGATTGACAAGTGGTTGGAAGGCTAAAAATCCCTATAACAGGAGAGGCAGGTGGCTTTATACATTACAATTATTATATATTGACCCTTTATATCTGTTACAATTTTCCTAACATAACATACACATTCCTATCTCTGAATTTATTGCAAGAAATTTCCTCTGCTTAGAATGCTCTTTGTTTATGGACTTACTTTCAAATTGACAAATTCCTTACCATCTTTCAAGAAACATCTCAAGTGCTTCCTTCTCTGAAGATTTATGATTTCCAGATTTGCAGACCACTTACTTTTTGCCCACTTTATTTATCACACTTTATATGTATCCCTAGTAGAGGACTCTAGTCATTCAAAAGACATATTATGAAATAACCTGAACTTATGTCAAAGATCAAAATGCACCAGGAAAATCTATTCTTTCAGTAACAAGTGCTAGGACAATTTCTACATTCTAGAAGATATTTGTAGAACATAAAACTGACAGAGTTTCTTTATGTGGAATGTAAAGGATTCCTATAAATCAGTAAGAAAAAGGTACATAAAGAAGTAGGGAATAGACAACAGACTTGGGCAATTAATCTACAAAACAGGATACCTACATGACCAACAAACATATTTAAAAGTGATGAACTTAGACAATGAAATGCAAAATAAAATCACAATGAGATGACTATTTTACCAGAAAAGTTAAAATTAAAAAGGACAAAGACAGCCTCAAAAATGGGCAAGAAGACCAATCAGAACTATCATACATTGATGTTGAAAGTATAAATTAGTACAACTACTTTGGAAAACTTTTTATATTTTCTAGGAAAGCTGAACATATATTTATACAATGGCAACAATACCATGAAAACAAACCGAGACAGACTCTACAAGAAAATAAAACTAGAGTTTATAACCCTTATAAAGAAAGGCAAGCATCAACAAAATCATAGCAGAATGAAATTATCAGTATGTCCAAAGAAGTCAGACCCAATCCCATTAAATCCCCAATCAAAAAATCTGAAATGATTTGAAATCTGAAAATTTTTGAGTAAAGGATGCTACAAATATTTTGGACTTCAAAACATTTCAGATATCACATTTTTGGAGTAGGGTTGGTCAACTAGTAAAGCATACACAAAATTCAAACAGAACTGAAATCAGAAAAACTTCCATTCTGAGCATTTTGATAAGGGATATTCAACCTATATATATCACAAACAAATGGGATTCTCTCCAGGAATGTGAGAGTGGTTTAAAATAAAAATCAATCTAAGGTAATACACATCAACAGTTAGGAAAACTTGACCTTTACAAATGATGGATAAAAGCATTTTAAAAATCTCAATACTCTTTTGGAATAAAAATAGCCAGTACACTAGGAACAGAAGGAAACTTGATCAGCATTTTAGAAAGGAAAGTCACAGCTAATGTCATAATCAATGATAAAAAGTGAAATTTGTTTCCCTAAGATCAGAACCACGTGATGGATATCCTTGATTTTAAGTTCTAGACAGAGCAATTAGGCAAGAAAAAGAAAAAGGATCCATACTAGAAAGTAAGAAGTTAACTATCTCTCCTTGCAGATGACATAGTCTTCAATGTACCACATCCTAGAGAATACACAAAAAGTCTTTTAAACCTAATAAACAAATACAGCAGTGTGGGACAATATAAAATCAAAACACAAAACCATTTGCATTTCTACATGCAGGCAATGAAAAATTCCCAAACCAAATTAAGAAAACAGTTCCACCTAAAATAACACCAAAACCAGTAAAATACTTAAAAATAAATTTAATCAGTGAGGTAGAAGACCTTTTCACTGAAAAATGTAAAATGTTGCTCAAAGAAATTCCATTAATAAATGGAAAGAAAACTCACATTCACAGCCTAGAAAACTTAATATTGTTAAGATAATTATACTACCTAAAGTGATCTACAGATTCTACTTCAGTAATCCTTTTCAAAGTCCCAATGATATTTTCTGTCATTTTTACATTTTGGGGAATAGAAAAGTTTACTCCAATATTCAAATGGAATTTCAAGGGACACCGAATAACTATAACAACTTTGAAAAAAGAGCAAATTCTGAGAACCCATACTTCTTGATTTCAAAGCTTACTATAAAGCTGTTGTAAACAACACACTGGCACTATTTGTAGGGACAGACATACAGACACATAAGACTAATGGAATAGAACTGAGAGCCCATAAAGAAATCCTTACAACTGGTCAATGATTTTTGACAATTAGTTGACTTACATCCATGGTCAACTATTTTTGACAAGGGTGTTAATATCATTCAATGGAAAAGGACAGTCATTTCAACAAATGGCTGAAACAAATGGTTATGGAGAAATGAATATTCATATGCAAAAGAATGAAATTGGGCTGGGTACAGTAGTGCATGCCTGTAGTACAAGTGACTGGGAAAGCTGAAGTAGGAGGATTCCAAGTTTAAAGCCAACCTCTGCAGCTTACCAAAACCCTAAGCCACACAGTGAGAGTCTGTTTCTAAGTAAAATTTAAAGAGGACTGGGCCTGGGATGAGGCTCAGTGGTAAATCACCCCTGGGTTCAAATCCTAGTACCAAAATACTAAAAGAATAAAGTTGGACCATAATTTTACACCATAAAAAAAATTAACTCCAAATGGATGATGGTCTTAAATATAAGAGCTAAATTTATCAACACTTAAAAAATAAAGGGGCAAATATTTTTGATCCAGAGAAACTGGCAATAATTTCTTAAATATGACACAAAGCCACAGGCAAAAAATCTAAAAAAAAGATAAATTGGACGTTTTTTAACATTAAAAACTTGTGCATCACAAAGGTACCTTCAAGAAAGTGAAAGAAAACCCACAGAGTAAGAGGAAATAATTACAAGCAACATAACTTATAATGGTATGATGTCCAGGATCCATAAAGAATTCTAACAACTCAACAACCAAAAGACAACCCTACTTTTAAAATAGACAAAGTACTTAAAAATACTTCTTTAAAGCAGATCTACAAATGGCCAAAATACACATGAAAAGTGGCTGAACATCAGTAAACTTTAGGTAAAGTTAAGTTAAAGTTACAATTAGTTACCACTTTGCCCCTATTAGGATAAAATTAATAATAAAGGGATAATAATAAGTATTAGTGAGGATGAAGAGACACTGAAATCCTTGTGCAATACTACTGGGAATTTTAAATAGTACAAGTTCTATAGAAACCATTTGGTGACTCCACTTGAAGTTAAACAGAATTGTATTCCACTTCTGGGTGTATATGCTATACCCCAAAGAATTTAAAATAGGGACTTACATAGATATTTGTACACCAACATTCCATATAAGAATTAGGCACACAGCTAAAAGACAGAAATGACCCAGTGTCCATCAATAGATGAATGGATAAAGAAAATGCATATATTCATAATAGAGAATTATTCAGTCACAAAAGAAATGAAGTTTGGATTTATGCTAAATATGAAGGTGCCATGAAAATATGCCAAATGAAATAAGCCAGATATGACAGAAAAATGCATTATGACTCATCTTACATGAACCAGCAGAATAAGCAAAATCTTAGAAATAGAGAGTAGATTAAAGTGATCAGGACTTGGGACAGCAGGAAAAAGGAATTTTAAAAAATGACTTCAATTTCTGTTTGGAATGATGAAAGATTATGGAAATTGTGTCAAAGGCTGCACAACTTTGTGAATGTCACTAATGCCAATGAACTGTACACTGGCAAACTTTTAAAATACTGGCAATTAAACATCATAGACAAGTAAAGAAAAAATGCCCATATGAATTGTTACAATTCTAATAGATAATTTTAACATAATAAGTATTCTTTCAAACCCAATTTGATAAAACCTCAGAAAACAGACACTCTGTTCACCCATAGTGACATATTCTGTGTGTGTAACCAACATTGCTTGGGAAAAAAACACAGGAGACATCTTCTCTTACCTTTAAGAACCTCGTCAGATTAAGATGATTTGTAAGTATTCAAGGTTCAAATATTTCTGAATTTAAATTACCTGACTGCAGTTTTCAGCACCTGAATGATGCTCAAGTATCAAAAAACAAATAAAAACACCCCAACACTTGTTTGATTGCCAAATTTCTCAAGACAATGAAGAAACATCCCCAGAACATCCTAGGAACAAGAATTTTATGTAACAACTGGATATGTTTCTTCACCATTAGTATATAAGAATCAAAATTATATATAACAATAGACCAAAATTGCAACAAACCAATTATATACCCAGTGGAATGGCAAATGTAAGAGTACTGCTATATAAAATGATAGTAGAGATTGCTAAATAATTGTTGAACACTAATACAAAGGAGCTATCAATTTTGACACTGACTTTATGTTCTTATAAAGGAATTATAAAAGAAAATTATCCCATTTGGCATAGTCGTCTTCCCCAAAAAAGAAATATGACCCAAGAAAATCACATTTTATACAACATGGAGATTCTGTTATTACAAATTCAAAAACAAAATGGAGGAATTTCCTAATAATATTTATAGCTTGCAAACTACAATATTAACTACTGTCAGATAGAAATAACAGTCGTTGGGCAAATCCCATTCTGAGTCACCTGCTGGAGACTTGAAGCTCATTGTCAGGTACCTCTCATGTATCAGGCTACTGAAGACTGGGAGGTTTCAATACTATATGGCTGTTATAGTGTAGATTTTCTCTTTTATCCTCATTGAACAATTTTAAGTTTTTATTTCTTTACTTTTCTTCTCTCTTTTTCTTTTGTTTTCATGTTCTCTCAGAGTCTCTTTTTCCCTTTTTGCATGCTAACAACTAACTTCTTTTCATTATTCTCTCACTCTTTCTATTATTTAGAACTTCTATATATTATTTTCTTATCCCATTAACAGCTACATCCTACATCCCTCTGCTTCCTCTTTGTCCTTCATTAGAAACTGCAGACCTTATTGCAAATCTGTTTGTTACACTGAAGATAATAATTGAACTCATTCTGTTTATTATGATGATATTGATAATGTCCTCATAGGGGTGATTTGGTCTAGATTGCATACTGTCTGAACTGGGCACTGCTAATGTTGATCTCCCCCTTAAAGGAAAGGTTTTGGAAACCCATAGGGTCACTATAAGCCTATAGGGGGGAATATGCAATACCCCAGAACTGCACTGCTAGAGGGGAAGATACATGAACAACATGAAAAAACAAGGGAAGAAAATGATCCAAACAAATCTAGATTCTATATTAATAGAACTCAATGACTGCATGGTAGAAGAAATGTCAGTAAAGGATTTCAGATTATACATGATTAAGATGATTCATGAAGCAAAGGATGAGATAAGAGTGCAAATGCAGGCAATAAATGATAATACCAAAAAGAAGTTGAAAGAGCAACTGCAGGAAGCAAAAGATCATTTTATCAAAGAGAGAGATTCTAAAAAAAAAAAAAATGGAAATCCTTGAAATGAAGGAAACAATAAACCAAATAAAAAGCTCAATGGAAAATATCACCAAAAGACTAAACCACTTGGAAGAGAGAACCTCAGACAATGAAGACAAAATATTTAATCTTGAAAATAAAGTTGCCCCAACAGAGAAGTTGGTAAGAAATCATGAACAGAATCTCCAAGAACTATGGGACATCATGAAAAGACCAAATTTAAGAATTATTAGGATTGAGGAAGGCACAGAGATACAAACCAAAGGAATGAACAACCTGTTCAATAAAATAATATCAGAAAATTTCCCAAGCCTAATAATGAAAATGGAAAATCATTACAAGAGCCTACAGAAAACCAAAAATGCACAAATTACAACAGATCCATACCAAAGCACATTATAATGAAAATGTCTAGCATACGAAATAATGATAGGATTTTGAAGGCTGCAAGAAAAAAAGCATCAGATTACATATAGTGGAAAACCAATACAGATATCAGCAGATTTCTCAGTCCAAACTCTAAAAGCTAGAAGGGTCTAGAACAACATATTTCAAGCACTGAAAGAAAATGGTTGCCAAGCAAGCATCCTATATCCAAAATCTAACCTTCATATTTGAAGATGAAATAAAATTCTTCATTATAAACAAAAGTTAAAAGAATCTACAAATAAAAAAGAATTTAAAACTAGAATATTCTCAACAAAATATTTCTTGAGGAGGAAATGAAAAATAGCAATGTGGGTCAGCAAAGGGAGAAACTATCGTTAAGAAA
>NW_025920120.1:4188169-4252676 GCF_902686445.1 Sciurus carolinensis
ATAAGTTGGAAAATATCATGCTAAGTGAAATAAGCCAAGCCCCAAAATTCAAAGACCAAATGTTTTCTCTGATAAGTGCAGGACAATATATAGTAATTATGGGTAGCAGAGGTAAGAGAATAATGAAGGAAATTTGGATGGTGTAAAGGGAAAAGGGGTGTGAGAGGGTGGGGTTGGAAAAACAGTAGAATGAAAAAATCAGTATTACTATATATATATATATATATATATTACATGAATAGAAGGAATATACAATGTGTACAACCATAGAAATGAAAAGTTGTACTCCATTGGTGTACAATGAAACAAAATGTGTCTGTAAAAATAAAAAAATATTTTAATAAAAAAATGGAAAAAAATAATTAAAGTGAGTAGTGAGAACTCTGTGAGATATGTATGGAGGTCAAAAATGACATAGAAATGAGGGACCTATGAGTTGTTGTTGGGTAATGTATATAATGTGAGGTAGGACTCCCCGATATAAGTAGGGAGGGCTCTGTGAGATTTGTAGTGTAGTTTCAGGTGTAAAAGTAGGGATCATTGAAATACATAGGGACAGAACTCTGATATGTGTAGGGAGGGATTTCAGAGGGGTCTAGATAGGTCACTATTAGGTTGTGCAGAGGGATATATGAGAGATGTAGGAAATTGTTATGACTGATTATAAAGGTTATCTCAGTAGTGTAGGGAGGGTCCTCTCAAGGCAACAGTGAGATATATCTAATATGAGTAAGGAGAAAACACTGAGGTGTGATGAGAGTGTTTGTTGAGGATAGTGGATGGAATCAGAGGCATTTTAGGAGGACACTTAATGGAATATCTGAGGTTTGTACTTATGGTGTCTGGAGGTGAATAGGGAGGGTATTTTGCTGGGTAGTGAGAGTTATCTAGTAGATATATAGGTAGACTTTTTGAGGCTTGTTTAAAGGGTGTTCTAATGTTTGTATGGAAGTCTCTCTGAGATTTGTAGGGAGGACTCTTGATTGGGGTGTATAGGGATGGTGCTTGTAGGCAAGTATTAAGAACTTTCAAGTTGTGTAGGAATGTGTCCCCTAATGTGAATAAGATGAGATCTTTTAAATGAATTGGATGGATTAACTGAGGTTTGAAAGAAGAGCTCTATGAAGTGGGTTACAGGGCCACTGAATTTTGAAAGTAGGATATTGTGAGGTGTGCAGAAAAGTGGTGTGTGGTATTTAGTGACAGTTCTCTAAGATGTGTAGGAATTGCTCAATAAGGTGTGTGGGAAGTATTTCTGAAATGTGTATGGAAGGCCCTGTGAGGTGTAAGTACACCTGTTGTGAGCAGGAAGGGCTTTCTCAGTTGTACAGGGAGGTTTCTGTAAAGCGTGTAGGTAGGGTACTCTGAAATATGGACAGAGGTCCCCCTGAGGTTTGTAGTTCAGGTGCTCTGATATGTGTATGGAGGTCTCAAGTGTGCAGCATAAATCTCTGTGGGTGTAAATGTTTTTTTTTCTGTGTAGGAGTGCTATCTGGTTTGTGTACAAGGGCCCTTTGAAGTTAATAGTGAGATCCAATTGATATGAATAGGGAGAATACACTAAGGTATGATAGGAGTGTTCTTTGAGAATACTAGAGGGGATATCTATGCTGTTTAGGAAGGCCAATCCAAAGTGGTCTTTGAGTTGTGTAGGTACAGCACTCAGAAGTAATTAGGGAGGACTTTATGGTGTGTAGTGAGGTCTATCTGGGATGTGTAGGTAGTGTTTGCTAAGGTGTTTAGCAAAGGCATTCTGAAGTTTGAATTTTATCTCTAAGGAGTACTCTTTGGGGTGTATGAAGAGGGTTTTCTTTATTGTTTAGGTGTGGCTCAAAAATGTCTTGGGGAAGCATTCCTAAGGTGTGTATGTATGGCACTTTTAAGTGTGTATGAAGGGCTTTTGACTTAAGTAGAGAGGGATTACATAGATGTGTAGGGAGGTGTGTTTTAGGTGTGGAGGAAAGGTTCTTTTGGTTCTCTTCATTGCATAGGAGTCTCTCTGAGGTATGTAGGGAGGGCCCCTTGATGGGTGTGGGAGGGACCCTTAAAGTGAGTTGAAAGTGTTCACCAATGTGCATAGGGATGGTGCTCTTTGCTGGGTAGAAAAATTTCAGTAAGTTGTTTACAGAGGGCCCTTTCAGGTGAGTATTGAGAGCACTGTGAGATCAGTCGAGTGGACAAACTGATATAAAAGGGAAAAACTATAAATTTTGTGTTAGTTTTAGGGTGTGCCTTACAGTTTTGGGTCAGGATCCATATCTTGCTCAGCATCAGAGTCAGGGACAGCCCTCTGTGGTATGTAGGAAGGGCTTGTTTATGGTGATGGTTAGGATTAGGGTTATGTTAAGGGTCATGGTCAGTATTTTCAATGTATAAAGAATGATTCAGTGATGAGTTCAAAGGACTCTTTGAGATGTGCATTAATAGCTTTCTAAGGTAAGTAGACAGGGTCTCTGTTGTTTTTAAAGAAAGCTTGCCAAGAAAAATAGTTAATAGGGAGTGCTTGGAAAGTATACTTTGTACCCAGTGAGGTATTTGGACATGCCTCACTAAGGTGTGTAGGAATAGTTCTGAGGTATTTTGGAACTGCTCTTATGTGGGTAGGGAGGGCTGCATTTGATGTGCCTGAGGGTACACTCAGGTGTGTAGGAAATGCCCTCTGAGGTTGGTAGCATATTGCCTCTGAGCTGTGCAAAGAGGACTCTATAAGCACTGTGTAAAAAGTGCTCTACCTGTGTAGGAGGGTTCCATGATGTGTGTCATAGGGCAAATTAACATGTGGATGTGCCACTGATGTGAGTTGGGAGGGCACAGAGTAGTGCAGAAGAAAGATGCTTTGTGATGTGTAGGAAGGGTTAAGTGAAATGTGTTTGTAGGGCCTTTTGAGAGAAGAAATGCTATCTCTGAGAGATGAATAGGGAGGGCAAATTGATGTAGAAGGGAGAAATCTATGAGATTAGCGTGTGGGTTGTGGTTAGGTTTAGGGTTTAGGGTTGATGTTATGATAATGGTCAGTATCATGGTCAAGAATGGCCAGCTATTTTATGTAGGGAGGGCTTGGGATTAGGGTTAGGTTTAAGGTTAGGTTCAGGATCAGGGTCAGAGTTTGTGGTATACACAGAAGGCCTATGTAGTGACCCAAAAATTATTTGAGGTGTAACTTGAAGGCTCTCTGAGGTACATAGGTAATTTGAGGTATTTACAGAGGACTTACAAAGAAGAATATTTATAGGAAGGGGCTTTAAAAATATACTTTGTATTCAGTGAGGTATGTACGGATATCTGTCTGAGGTCTGTAGAGGTTTCTTGAGGTGATTAGAGAGTGCTTTTATTTTTGTGCATGGAAGATACTTGAAGGTGAGTAGGGAGGGCTCTCTGAGGTTAGTAATGCATGGTCTTTGAGCTGTGTAATGTACACTATGAGGTGTGTAGGAGAATTCTATGACATGTCAGAGGGCTATTAGACATGTGTGAGTAGTCCAATTGTGAGGGGTTGACAGGACACACCACAGGTCTATACAGAGTGTTTACTAAAATGAGTAGAAAGAACTCTAGTGAGTTGTGCTCAGAGAACCATTTGAGGTGAGCAGAGAGAGCTGTATAAGATGAATATGGAGGACAAATTCATATAGAAAGGGAGGCATTATGAGGTGTGGAGTGGAGTATCTCTTTGGTATGTAGGTAGGATTCACTGAGATGAGTAGAGAGGGCTCTCTGAGCTTTGTTGTGTAGTTTACCTGAGGAGTTTAGTGAGGACTCATTGAAATGCATAGGGATGGCACACTGATATATGAAGGGATGTCTCTCAGATGTAGGGTGGTCCCTATTAGATGTGCAGAAGAATCTATGAGGGGTGTAAGAGGGCTTTACATCTGAGGAGAAATGCTGTCTCAGTGTGACGGGAAGGCCCTCTGAAGTGAATAGTGTGATATTTTTGATTTGAGCATGGAGAACATACTAAAGTTTGAAGGGAGGATCCTTTGAAGATAGTATAGGGAATCTCTGAGGTGTTTTGGGAGGGCACTCAATGTAGTATCTGAGTTCTGTAGTTTTGGCCTTTGGCAGTGAATAGAGAGGGTTTTTTGGGGAGTATTGCAGTGTACCTGAAATGCACAAGTAGCATTTTTTGGAGTTTGAGGTTTGATGAAATGGCATTCTGAAGTTTCTATGGAAGCCTCTCTGAGATTTGTAGAGAGGACAGTTGAATGGGTGTTTAGGGAGTGTCCTCTTTGATGAGAGGTATGTACTCTCTAAGGGGTGCAGATAGGTATTTCTAAGGTGAGTAGGTGGAGAATTCTGACATGAATAAGGAGGACAAACTGAGGTTTGAAAGGAGGGCTCTACGTGTGTGTAATTGAGTCCTCTGAATTGTAAAAGTAGTGTAGTGAGGCAGGGTGTAGTATTTGGTAACTGCTCTCCGAGTTCTGTAGGGATTGATAAATGATGTGTGTAGTATAGGTTTCTGTGGTGTGAATGGGTGGCCCTCTGTTGTGTAGCAAGAGTGCTTGATATAAGTGTGAAGGGCTTTCTGAGATGTGGAGGAATGGTGACAGTGAGGTGTGTAGGAAGGAAAGGCTCTCTGAGTTTTGTTTTGTGGGCTCTCTGAGGTATGTAGAGAAGTCTCCATTACTTGTGCAGAAGCTATCTATGAGGTGTGTAAAATGACTTTTGCCAATGCAGGAGTGCTATCTCAGTTGTGTATTGAGGGCCCTGTGAAGTAAATACAGAGATCCATCTGATATAAGCAAGGAGAACACCCTGATGTGGAAAATTTCTTATAGGATAGTAGCCAGAATCCCTCAGGTGTGTAGGTAAGGCACTTAGAGGTGAGTGGGGAGAGTTTTTGGTGAATATTGAGGTCTATCTGAGATGTGAGGATAGGATTTGCTGAGAAGTGTAGCACAAGTTTTCTGAGGTTTGAATTAACATTTCTCTGGCATTTTTAGGGATTATACTCTGGGGTGTATAAGGAGGGCTTTATGAGTTGTTTCAGGTTTGCTCAATGAAGTGTGGAGGGTGTATGCCTAAGGTGTGTATAGATGGGATATGGGGTTGTGTAGGAAAGGTCCTTAATATGAGTAGGGAGGAAATTCTTAGATGTATAGGGAGGTATGTTTGAGGAAATCTGTAGGAAATTTTCTTCAAGTTATGAAAGTGGATTCTTTTCATTGTGTAAGGAGGGCTCTATGAGGTATTGTGGGAGAGGGTCTCTGAAGGGTTTAGGAGGGCCCTGTGAGGTTTGTAGGAGGGCTAATTGACATGAGTGTGAGTGCTCAATTAAGGAAGTAGGGGTATTTTTGGTGTATATGGAAGGCAAGTCAAAAGGGATTTCTGAAGAGCATTTTATGAGGTTAATAGAAAGGTTCACTCATGCATTTAGAAGAACTTGAAAAGGAGTATTGTATGTAATCACTTATTTGTATAGGGATATATCTATTTCATTTGTGTAGGGACTCTCTTGAGACATATAGTGAGGACAATATTCAATGTGTCAGGAGGGCACTCAGATGTATAGGGAAACTTCTGGGATTTTTGTATGGAGATGATTCTGAGCTGAGAAGGGAGGTTTAATGTTAGTTTTTGAGGAGAGATCTTGGATTAAGGTTATATTTAGAGTTAGTATTAGAAATAGGAGTTCAGTGTTAGAGTTAGAGGGTTAAGGTTCATTTCATTGTTGGTGTTAGGATCTAAATCAGTATTTCCATTTTAATGGGAAGGCCTCTACTGTGTGTTTAAGTGGCACTCTGAATTGGTGTAATGGCTCTCTGTTGTGTTATGAGGGTTCCTTGAGGTGAGTACTTTGAGGTGATTAGGGAAGGCTTCCAAAAAACCATAGTGAGTCCTCACTAAGGTCTGTAAAGATGTCTCTTTGAGATGTGTAGGGAAAGATCTTCAGATGTGTAGTGAGGGTATTCTTTGATGTGTGAGCAACAAACTTAGATATGTGTACAGAGGGTTCTCTGAGGTTTGTAGGGAGTAGCCTCTGAGTTGTGTAGGCAGGGTAATATTATGTATGTCATACAGCTCCTTTACATATGTGGGAGTGCCCACTGAGATGACTTGAGAGTTCACAAAGGTGAATCAGGAAGGTGCTCTGTGAAGTGTAGAAAGGGCTCACTGAATTGTGTTTCAAGGGCCATTTGAGGTAAGTATTCAGAGATATGTGAGATGATTAGGGAGAACAACATGATAAATGAGGAAATACACTATTTGTTAGGCTTAGGGTCAGTATTTAGGGTCAGGTTCAGGTTCATGGTCAGTGTCAGTGTCATGGAGCGTTCCCTGGTATATAAGGTGGGCTGAGGTTTAGGCTTAAGTTAGGGTGAGTGTCAAGCTCAGGTTAAGGTTCAGTATTTGTAATTTATAGGGAAGGCTTCTGTGCTGAGACAAAAGGGCTCTATGAGGTGTATATTGAGGACTTTCTGTCATCAGTAGATAGACTGTGAGGTGTTTACAGTGCACTTGCAAAGAAGTTTAATTAGTAGAACTGGCTTGCAAAGGAATCTAATTTGTACAAACTGAGATATGTAAGGATGTCCCTCTGAAGTGTGTAGGAAATGCATTTGAGATAAGTAGAACCAACTTTTTTTGATGTCTAAGGAGGGTACTCTGAGATTATTTGGAAGGTGCTTTAGGGTGGTAATATGTGACTGTGGAGGGAGAGAACTGTGACATGCATAAGAGAGCTCTACAAAATGTGTTTGAGATCTCCTATGATGTGGGGGAGTTTTTCCTGAGATGAGCTTGGAGGGCTCACAAAGGTGCATAGGAAGGATGCTCTGTGAATTGTAGAAAGGGCTTAATGAGTAGTGTTTGGTGGGCCTTTTAAGGTAAGGCATGAGAGCCCTGTGACATGAGTAGGGAGAAAACACTGATGTAGAAAGAAAGGTTCTATGAGGTTAAGGTTAATGTTAGCATTAGGTTCAGTAGTGTGTCAAGGTCAGGTTCATGGTCACTGTCAATGTCAGCAAGGGCTCTCTGTGGTATGTATGGTGGGCTTAGTGTTAGGGTTAGAGTTAGGGTTTTGTTCTGGGTTGGGGTCCATATTTTGAATGCATAAGGAAGGACACTGTTGTAAATTGAAAGTGCTTCCTTAGGCATGTATTGAGGACTTTCTGAGGTGAGTAGATGGGCTTTCTGAGGGATTTAGAGAGTACTTGAAATGAAGTGTAGTTAGTAAAGAGGACTTTTAAAGGAATCTAATTTGTACTTGCTGAGGTGTGTAGGGAAGTCTCTCTGAGGTGTTAGAGACTGCTATTGAGGTAAATAGGATGGGATTTCTTTGATGTGAATGAAGGTTACTTTAGGTGTGTAGAGAAAACTCTGAGGTTGGTAGCATGCAGTCTCTGATCTGTTTAGAGGAACTTCTATAAGGTCCATAGAAGAGATCTTTGATGTGTGTCAGAGGTCTCCACAATGTTTGTGGGTGGTCCTTCTGAGATGAGTTGGGAGGGTCACTCAGCTCTTTAAAGAATGTGACTGAGATGAATAGACAGGAGTCAGTGAGTTGTTTCTGGAGTACCTCTTTAGCTGAGTAGTGAGAGCTCTGTAAGAGAAGTATGGAGGAAAAATTGATATAGAGGGGAGGACCTTATGAAGTGTGAAGGGCAACCTATGTCACATGTAGGTCAGACTTGCTGAGATATGTATGGAACACTCTCTGAGCTTTGTAGTGTAGGTTCTCTGAGGTGTATAGTGAGGGCTCATTTAAATGCATAAGGATGGCATTCTGATATATGTATGAGGGCTCTCACAGGTGTGGAGGGAGTTTTTTTTAATTAGATATGCCAAGGGGATCTATGGGGGTGTAAGAAGGCCTTATGACTGAATAGAGATGTTAACACATTGTGGAGGGAGGACCCCCTGAATTAAGTAGTGAAATGTCTCTGATATGTGTTGGGAGAACACACTGTGTTTTGATGGGAGGGTTTTTTGAGGATAGTATAAGAAATCTCTGAGGTTTTTGTGAGGGCTTTCAATGGAGAATGATGGGGGCTCTCTTAGGTGTGTATATGCAGCACCCAGAGATGAGTAGGGAGTGTTTTGGATAGAAGTGAGATCTATCTATGTTATGTTTGTAGCACTGGTTAAGGTGTGTAGCATGGGTATTCTGAGGTTTGAATTAACATCTCTCTGGTGTTTATAGGGAGTGTTCACTGGAGTGTTTATGGAGAGCTGAGTTGTTTGGGTATTGCTCAAAAAAGTGTGGAGGAAATGTCCCTAAGCTGTGTATGGATGTCACTTTGAGGTATGTAGGAAGGGATCTTGATGTAAGTAGTGGGATTACTTAGATGTAGGGGAATGAGTTTGTGGTGTGTAGGAAATGTTCTCAGGGGTGTTAAAACAGGTTCTCTTTGGATTGGAATGTCTCTTTGGTGTATGTAGGGAGGGCCTTCTGAAAGGTGTAGGGGGGATTTATAAGTTTTTTCAGTGGACTTTTTGCTATGAGAGAGAGGGCTCACATAACTGAATAAGTAGGGCTTTTACAGTGTATAGGAAAGACCTCTGAGGTGAGTGGAAAGAGCACTCTGAGATGTGTAGTGAGGGCTCTCTGAAGTGAGTAGAAATTCTCTCTGAGGTGTTTGAAGAGCACCACATAGACGTATAGTTAATAAAAATATCTTGTATAGGAATATAATTTGTACTCAGTAAGGTATATATGGATGTCTACCTGAGGTTGTCTACACAAGTAGCTACAACTTTTCATATAAGGATGGTTTCTTTTGATGTTTATGGAGCTTACTATGATGTTTGTAGAGAGGGGTCGCTAAGATTGGTAGTGTGCAGCTTCTGAGTTGTGTAAGGAGTTGTGTATGAATTGTGTAAGAGGGCTATATGATATTTGTCCTAGGGTTCTTTTTCTTGTGTGAGAGGGCCCCCTGAAGTGAGTTGGAATGACTCAGAGATGCACAGGGTGTGTGCCCTGGAAATCATAGAAAGAATTCAGTGAGTTGAGTTTGGAGGACAATTGAGGTGAGTAGTAAGAGTGTGGTGAGATAAATAGGGAGAAAAACTGGCATAGAAGGCAAGAGCACTATGAGGATAATGTTGTTAGGTCTAGGGGTAAGGTTTAGGGTCAGGGTCAGGTCATGGTCAGTTTCAGGGTCAGGGAGGACTCTGTGGCATGTAGGGAGGCCTTAGGTTTATGCTTATGGTCAGGGTTAGGTTCAGAGCAATGAGTCAGTATTTATGGGGTATAGGGAAGACCATGGTGGAGAGTCAAAATTGTTCTCTGAGGTGTGTATATTGAGGCCTCTGTGAGGTCAGTATATAGGCTCTTTGAGGTATTTATAGAGGGATTGCAAAGAAACAATGTTTCTTCTTGCAAAGAAGTAATGTTTTACTCACTGAGTTATGTAGGGACTTCTCTGATGTGTGTAGGATCTGCTTTAGATTTGAGTGTGGAGGGTACACTTTGTTGTGTATGAAGGTTAAAATGAGGTGTGTACAGAGGTCTCTCTAAAGTTGGTAGCTTGTGGCCTCTAAGCTGTGTTTTGTGGACTTTATGAGGTGTGCAAGATGGTTCTATGATGTGTGTTAGAGAGCTACGAGAAGTGTGTGTGAGGGTCCTTTTAGTTGAGTTGGGAGGGCTCACTCAGATGTATATATATAGGGTGCACTGAGATGAGTAGAAAGGGCTCAGTTTGTTGTGTTTGTATGGTTTTTTAATGTGAGAAGTGAGAACTCTGTTAGGTAAGTAAGGAGGACAAGTTGATGTAGAAGAGAGGGTCCCATGAAGCTTGGAAGGGGGATCTATATGGGCTGAAGTTAAGCATCATAGAGATGAGTAGGCTGGACTCTGAGCTTTGCAATGTAGGTTCACTGAGATGTGTAATGAGAGCTAATTGAAATTCAGAGGGATAGCACTCTGATGTGTGTTTGGAGGGCTCTGAGAGTTGTGTAGGGAGGTCTATATTAGATGGGCAGAGGGATCTATGAGGGGCGTAGGAGACCTGTTTGACATAGTAGAAATGCTATCTCAGACATGTAGGGAGGGACTTCTACAGTGAATAGTGAGATCTCTGATATGAGTAGCAAGAATAAACTCAGTTGTGGTGAGAGTAATATTTGAGGATAGAAGAGAAAAACTGCGAGGTGTTTTGGTAGGACACTCAGAAGAGTATCATGGGGGTTCTTTTATGTTTGTTGTTTTGGCCCTTGGAGGTAAATATGGAGGGCTTTTTGGCTAATTTTGAGGGCTACTAGAGATGTGTAGGTAGGGTTTTTAAATGTTTGTTGAAAGGGCATTCTGAGGTTTGTATAGGATCCTCTCAGATTTGTAGGGAGAACAGTTGAATGAGGTGCATAAGGTTAGTGATCATTGGTAAAAATTAAGAGTTAACTGAGATGTGTATTTGTGGATGTCTATGGTGAGTAAGGAGAGATCTGAGATAAATGAGGACAAACTGTAGTTTGAAAGGGGGCTTTATGAGGTGTGTAACAGGACCCTCTGAATAGTGAAATTATGGCATTCTGAGGTGTGTAGAGGCATGGTGTGTGTAGCTATGTTTCTCTGGTCCCAACATTGATTCAGTGATTGATAAATAATGTGTGTAGAAAATGTGTTCAAGTTGTGTATGGATGGCCCTCTGAATTCTGTAGAAAGGGCACTTGATATGAGTAGGTAGGCTCTGAGCTGTGTGGAGAGGAGAATGCTAGGTATGTAGGAAGTATTCAGTGAAGTGTGAAGGGAAGGTTCTCTGAGATTTGTAGTGCAGAAGATTTGAGGAGTGTAGAAGGGTTTTTGTCTGCATAGGAGTGCTCTCTGTTGTGTAGTTAGGGCCCTCAGATTAATAATGAAATCTATCTGATATGACTAGGTAGAACAAAATGAGATGTAATTAAAGTATTCTTTGAGTATAATAGGGGGAATCCCTACATTGATTAGGAAGGCCACTCAACAGTGTATCCAGAGTCTTCTCTGAGGTGTGTCAGGCAAGCTCTCAGAGGTGAGTAGAGAGGGCACTTTGGTGAGTAGTAAGTTGTATCTGAGTTGTGTAGTAGGGTGTGTTATTGTTTTTAGCATGGCAATTCTGAGGTTTAAGTTAATATCTCACTGAATTTACAGAAGTACTCTCTGGAGTATATAGGAAATGCTTTCTGAGTTGTTTAAATGTTGCTCAATAAAGTGTGGAGGCAGTGTCCCTATGGGGTATATGAATGGGAATTTGAGGTGTGTAGAAAAAGCTCTTGGTATTAGTAGGGAGTCATTATTTAGATGTGTAGGGAGTGAGTTTGAGGTGTGAAGGAAAGATTCTCTGAGGCATTAAGTGGGTTCTCATTTTTATGTAGGGTGGGATCTCTGACATGTAGGAAGGGACCTCTGAAGGGTGTAGGAGGACTTTATGAGGTTTGTAGGAAGGCTTATTGATAAGAGTGTAAGGGTTCACTTAAGTGATTAAAAGGGCTATTTGCAGTGTATAGGAAAGTTCTCTGTGGTGAGTCAAAAGTTATTTCTGAGGTCGATTGTA
The DNA here is from genome assembly GCF_902686445.1 of Sciurus carolinensis. Lineage (NCBI taxonomy): Eukaryota > Metazoa > Chordata > Mammalia > Rodentia > Sciuridae > Sciurus > Sciurus carolinensis. The sequence continues at coordinate 4,199,641 of NW_025920120.1, forward strand.
GTGAAGTGTCCAGGAAGTGATATGCATGCAGGGGCTTTGACTAGAGGGAGCAATGGCCCATGCTACTGTGGCAGGAAAGTCCTGTAGAATTTTACATTCTTCCTACTGGTTCAGGGTAAGCTGATTATCTTCCCACAGTCCTGAGTCCTGAGAGGTGGCAGAGCTCTGGTCACAGGTCCTAAAACCAATCAGGTGGAGGAGAGCTCATAAAGTGGTGACAGGCCATTTTCTTTTCATAGGAAGTCTAATCTGTTTGTAAAGAGATAAAAGACCTGTCTTTTTTGATGCTTTAAAGTGTCCACTGGGAAGGTAACTGAGGAGGTGTGAAGAGAACTAGCATTTGAATCTTGGGTTCAAGTCAGGCTCCACTCCTGACTATGGAGGACTTTTATTTGCTCCTGTGTCTCTTCTTTGACCCAATTTTGTTGCCAGGACAAGAGTGTACAACAGGAACCATCTTTGCACACTTACTCTTCTCAGGTGCAGTTGCCTTCCTATCCTCCCACCCCTGGCAGCCCTTCCTATTTCCCCTCATTAAGATGGGAGGGTCTAACAGAATGTACAGGTCTGGGTGCACCACTTAGAAGCTTTGTCAGTTTGGCATTCCTGTAAGTGTACCTTGGGTTTGTGTTAATCTGGTATGGTAAGACTCATAGAAACAGCTTTGACTCTCAAATATGGCTATATTTTCTTACACACAGTTGTGCAGGGCTATGTGGAAATTATTGAAGGGTTATGGAAAATATTAGTCTTATAAGACAGCTCCCCCCAAAAATGGAAGGACAGTGTGGCTTGGAAGGAGGGAGGGGAAATTGATCAAACATTAAACTTCTCCCAGGGCATTATTTCCTAATAAAAATGGGTCCTGGGGCAAAGGGGTGGATACTGAATACTGGGTCCTAAATCTTGAAATTCTCCCATGGCAAATTGGTCCTAAATGACAATGGGCAAGATTTGAGTACTCATCCCTCAGGATCCAGACAACACTGAGTTTCAGACTTTTTACAACTACCCTCCTAAATTAAAGTTTTAACCTGTAAAGCTAGCCCCTGATGGTCAAAACTGCATGTACATGATTTACAATTACATCATTGTACCCTATAAAACCAAAATCTTATCTGTAGCTGATGGTCATTTTTCCCATCCAGATAGTGAACCCCCACAGTACCCAAGTCCATGAAGGAATAAAGTCTTCTCTGAATCTGCTGAGGTCTGCCTCTTGTCTTTTTGTGCTGACAGTAAGAACCCTTTCTTTATAGCCTTCAGCTCTTCTTTCTTTTGGTAGGGCTTTCACAAGTGTACATCTTAAGTTATAGTAAAAAAAATTGCTTTTCATTTGAGTTGTCCATGTAGGACTGCTCAGGCTGTACTCTTCTGCCTGGTGTTTAAGACCAAGCTAGTCAAAACTGACCTAGTTCAAATCTATTCTTATGAATGAGCTGAGATTCCTCAGAGATCACACTTGAGGATGCATGTGAAGCCTCCTGACTTCTTTACCTTTCCTCTACCAGTGTTGCCATGTTCCAGGATGGATCAGGTCAGTGTCTTGATGATCAAATATGGCTTCTCTTGGAAGTATCAGGGACATTTCTGTCTCCAATGACCCTCTTCTTTGCAGAAGGTGCACCATGAGCAGGCTTTCTGTTCTCTAGAGACCTCTTGATCTTCCTGATTGGCAGATCAGGTGACTCATCAGAATTTCAGAGTTCTTAGAGGAGTTCCTCCTCTCAGTTTCTGGATACTCACTGACTTCAGAGGGCAAGGGCCAAATATTGACTGCTTTTTCCTGGTCCTTTTACTTCCTTGATTTTGGTCTCCAAGTTTTTTGTTTTTAAACATCCAGCAAGGCAGTTTCACAAGTCTAAAGGAGGGAGTAACATGTTATAACTTCAATATCTCTAATTCTACAGTCATTTACCCCTTCTCTTTAATTGGGGTCAGTATTAGTAGTGGAAGTATTACATCCAGTCTGTCCTCTGTAGATGGTTACCCATTACCTCATATTAACTCGGGTTGTTATATTAGAAGTTACACTTCTGTAAAGTATTAACATGTAACAATTTAAGTTTACAAGGAAATACAAAATGAAATTAACATGAGCAAAAATGCATTCAGTTTGTATAGTAGCTATGGTCCAAGACACATTTTTATAATCCCAAACCTTACTTAGTTATATTATGTCTCCTGTTTATTTTGAGACAACAGTAATCTTTACAACAAAATCTATCTTTTGAACACAATTTTAAATGAGCACAAGTATAACCTATTTGGGAGCCATTCTAAGGTAAAGTAAGATGGGAGGCAGAGCCTTATCTCAGGTTAGGTTGGGCTTTTCACAAATAACAATACAACATTGCATCTGAAACATGAATCAAAGAAAATCTAAAGAGATTTTAGATCCTTTTTTGTTGGAAAGTGGCAAAATGCTTGCATGTTTTACAATATCCACCTTTAAATATATCAGGCTCTCATTTTCTTCTTAAAATACATTTAAATTTTTACCCCAGTGTAAAAAGTAACATAAAATTTACATACATCTTATTGATAACAGGTTCAGTTACAGAATATTAAATGATATAAATTTCCAATTTAATTTTTTTATTTCTATATGATTTAAAATTACCAATTTAGACAACTACAATTTGGAGAACACCAGCTTGGTAAAGTGCTCTTCCAAGATTTATATTTATAATTTATATCTTAGCAGAACATGAGTATACTTAATATACAAAGAACTAATAGTATCACCATTATACAGATGTTCTTATATTAACTAGGTTTAATTTTCACAGTAAAATTCAGAATAAACAAATATTTACAGCCTTGCAGAGTTTAGCAGTACTAGTAAAAATAAATGATAGCCTTAAATCTCTCATATATTTAGGGAACAATGTTAATAATTCAAATTAGACCTAGTCAAAGCAGACAGATATAGGTAAGTTTTATAAATGGCAGTGTTGCTCTATGCCAGATGTAAGGTATAAAAGATAACACTTACTGGTTAAATCTACAAAAAACTTTTATTTTTAAAATTTTATAAAATATTTAGATAAGACTCAGACAAATATATTTAGTTTCAGATGTATACATATTTCTAGTCACATATATTTAGGTTATTCATGAAAATCAAGCCTGTTCAAGATCTTAAATCATCTGTTTCTCTGACAAAGAAAAATCCTAAAAGCAATTGACATCACATTTTAATATTTTATAGGTGTCAAGTCTTGCAAAAATTGGTATTCATCAGTGTGAGATTTTTTAACAGGCAGAAGAGGCAGAGTAATATATCTGGCAAAGCAGACTCATTTTACAATTTAAAAATTGTCCAGAAGAGAATGAGTGCCTCTTCTTTTATTATTATTATTTTATTTTCACAGACAGAATTTTGATTCATTGTACACAAATGGGGCACCTATTTTTGTTTCTATGGTTGTGCACAATGTAGATTTATACCATTTGTGTCATCATACATGTACATAGGGTAATGATGTCTGTCTCATTCCACTATTTTTCATACCCCACTCCCTCTCATTTCCCTCTATGTAATCTAAAGTTCCTCCATTCTCCTCTCACCCACCACCCCACCATCCCCATAATGTATCATCATCCACTTATCACGGAAAACATTCTGCCTTTGGATTTTTGTGATTGGCTTGTTTCACTTAACATGATATTCTCCAATTGCATCCATTTATCTGCAAATGACATAATATTATTCTTCTTTATGACTGGATAATATTCCATTGTGTATATATACCACAGATTCTTTATCCATTTATCTGTTGAAGGGCATATAGGTTGGTTCCACATCTAGCTATTATAAATTGAGCTGCTAATTTTTTCCCCTGGGGCAAGTTATTACCTCCTAAACCCTTCCTAACTCATTCTATGAATGTAGTATCACTCTGATACCAGAACCAGAAAAAGACACATCAAGGAAAGAAAACATTAACTCCATATCCCTGATGAACATAGATGCAAAATCCTTAAAAAATTTCTGACAAATTGCATACAAGAACATATTAAAAGGATAGTGATCCATGATCAAATGGGGTTTACATCAGAGAGGGAAGATTGGTTCAACATCTGGAAATTAGTACATAATTCATCACATCAAATAGACTTAAAGTTAAGAATAGAGCACCCCTTCATGCTCGAAACAGTACAAAATATAGGGATAGTAGAAGCATACCTCAACATTGTAAAGACTATCTATACTAAGCCCACAGACAACATTATTCTTAATGGAGAAAAACTGAAAGCATTCCCTCTAAAAACTGGAACAAGAAAAGGATGCCCTCCTTTACCACTTCTATTCAAAATATTCCTTGAAACACTAGCCAGAGCAGTTAGACACAACAAAGTAATTAAAGGAATATTAAAAGAAGGAATCAAGTTATCACTATTTGATGATAACATGATTCTATATTTATAGGACCCAAAAATTTCCACCAGAAAATTTCTAAAACTATTAAATTCAGAAAAGTAGCAGGATATAAAATCAATGTACTTTAATCTAATGCATTTCCATTCATAGGTAATGTATTCCTTCTGAAAGAGAAATTAGGAAAACCAGTCCTTTCACAATAGTCTCAGAATTAAAAACACTTGGGAATCAATCTAGAAAAAGATGTGAAAGATTGCTACAATGAAAACTACAGAACACTAAAAAAGAAAATAATGAAAACCATAGAAAGATATTTGGAAAGATATTTCATGTTCTTGGATAGGCAGAATTAATATTGTCAAAATGGCCATACTACCAAAGGTGCTAAATGGATTCAATGCAATTCAAATTAAAATCCCAATGTTATTCCTCATATAAATAGAGAAAGCAATCATGAAATTCATCTGGAAGCATAAACAACCCAGAGTAACTAAAACAATCCTGAGCACAAAGAGTGAATCAGGAGGTATCACAATAAGAAATTTTAAACTATAGTACAAATAGTAACAAAAATGGCATGATATTTGCACCAAAACACACAGGCAGACCAATGGTATAGAAGACACAGAGACAAACCCACAAAAATGTAGTTATCTCATACTATACAAGGGGACAATAACATACAGTGGATTAAAAAATAGCCTGTTTAAAAAAGGTGCTGGGAAAACTGAAAATCCATATGCAGTAAAATAAAATTAAACCTCTATCTCTCACCCTGCACAAAACTCACCTCAAAATGGGTCAAAGACTAAGTAATTAGACCAACAAAATTGCACCTAATAGAAGATGTAGGCCCAAATCTTCATTATGTTGACTTAGGGTCAGACTTTCTTAACATGACTCCCAAAGCACAAGAAATCAAAGCAAGAATCAATAAGTGGGAAGAAATCAAACTAATAACATTGTTCTCAGCAAAGGAAACAATCGATAATGTGTAAAGAGCCTACAGAGCATTAATCTCCAAAATTTAAAAAGAACTTACAAAACTTTACACCAAAAGTACAAAAAAAAAAATCAATAAAGGGACCAAGGAACTGGACAGACTCTTTACAGAAGAAGAGATACAGGTGACTAATAAATACATGAAAAAGTGTTCAAAATCTCTAGTAATTAGAGAAATGAAAATTAAAACAACTGTAAGATTTCATCTTACTCCAATAAGAACTACTATTTCCAAGAACACACACTACAATAGATTTTTGCATGGATGTGGTTAAAAAAGTACATTCATACACTGCTGGTGGAGTTGCAAATTATTACAGCTCCTCTGGAAAGCAGTATAAAAATTTCTCAGAAAATTTGGAATGGACCCACATTTTGACCCAGCTATCCCACACCTCGGTTTATACCCAAAGGAGTTCACATTAGCACTACAGTAACACAGTCACATCAATGTTTATAGCAGCTCAATTCACAATAGCTAGATTGTAGAACCAACCTAGATGCCATTCAACAGATGAACAGATAAAGAAACTGTGGTATATATACAAAAAGGAATATTATACAGCCATAAAGATTAATATTAGGCATTTGCAAAAAATGGATGGAATTGGAGAATATCATGCTAAATGAAATAAGCCAATCCCAAAAAACCTAAGGTTGAATGTTTTCTCTGAAAGTGGATAATGATGGGGGGGGGTGAGAGAATAATGGAGGAATATTAGATTACCTAGAGGGAAATGAGAGCATGGAGGGGGAAGTGGTATGAAAGATGGTGGAATGAGACAGGCATCATTACACTATGTAAATGTATGATTATATGAATGGTATAAATCATTTCTATGATGGTACACCATCATACTAAACAGTGACTTAAAATGCAGTCTATAAAGATAAAAAATAAATAAAAAAAAGAAGACTTAGTTGCTTTGTCTTGCCAAACTCTTTGGATTGGGAGAGCATTATGTATTACTCACTTACATGCTTGAATCTTGCAGTAGTATCACTTTCTTTCATGTGGATATTGGTAATTTTTTTTTATGCCAAAACATTGTTACTCATTCACCCACAATGTTATTGATTGGATATGTGAGTATAGGCAGGAAATTCCTTGGAACAGGAATGAAGAAGGGTTAGACACAGTGCAAACTCCCCCTACTATACTCTAGAGTTGTTTCATCCACCCTGAATCCTGTGTCCCCAGTGTGGATCATTTCAAACTGGTTCCAGTTCTTTGGCTCCAATACCATTTAGCATTTAGTAGTTTGCCTGTTGATCTGGCAAACATCAGTAGACTGTGGGCCCTCAAGACTGGAACTTTATCATGTTCCCCAAGGTGTCTCTCAGCATCTAACTTGTTGAGTGGAGTCAGTAATTATCAATGACTATCTAATGAAAAGATACCAAAGAATTCATAAAGAGATGTCAACAAAGGTTAGGGTTAAAAAAAAATGTTTGTTAACCTTTTGAGTGAGTCATTTAGCTAGTCAAAATTATACAAGCCAAGTACCATCTCTGTGCCAGAAGTACTATGTAAAGAATGAGATTTAGGATCTTATAGGAAAATGGTCAGCTAAAGAGATTCTAATTGCTATTTCACTTCTCTGGCTTACTACAGGATTTGGGGTAACCTATCATGATGTGACTATGTCCCAGGAGTAATATGTTTTCTTTCTTTCCCCTGGCTCTTATTCCTATCACATGAAATCAAGCTTTAGTCACACACAGCAAAACATTTATTTTTAGCCATTTTAACTTAGGCAGAGAAGCAAAAACTAGAAATTTTAAGCAAAATTAGCAATCAGCAAAATTCTTTAAAAATGTTTTAGCCTGGGCATCCTAATCTTTTGTTAAAATTCTACATACCAAGTAAAATCTGTCTGCCAGAAGCGTGTTGTATGCAATGAGATTTAGGGTCTTATTGGAAAATGGTGATAAAACGCCTCATTGTTTGAAAGGTTCAAGGTTAGAACAGCAGAACTCTGTGAATGAGGAGAGCAGAAAGGACTTATGTGGCTACAGTGAACTCCTGGAGGAAGGACCCAGAGCTTCTGTGTAATATAGCAAGTATTTGTAAACAATGAATGGCTTCTTCTTTTCCTCCTTATTGGGAAGTCTGCAACATGATTGAAATATGACTTGGTGACTTTCTAGAAAAGTTTTGGGGAATGACTAAAATTATACTAATTTTCTCATCCAGTATTCCCAACAATAAGTATTTTTCATGTTCACGGTTGTTCTATACATTATCAGGATCTCTGGAAGTTGGGATGTATGTACCCAGGGGATATAAAAATTAGGATCCAGTCACCTGGGATTTGTATTAAATTAAATATTGCTGAGTCTTTAGGTCTTTATAGGATCTGACATAAACATTTCATTCAGGTGCCTAATTATATCCTTGGTTCAGGGATGGTACTTTGTTAAACACTGAAGGCAAGTGGTTCCTAGTTTACATTTAGAAATCTGCAGAATAAATTGCTCTGTGTGTGGTAGGGGGTGATACTGGTATTGGTCCAGGAGTGATCTACCAATGAGCTGCATCCTCAGCCAATTTTATTTTAAGACAGGATCTTGTTAAGTTGCTAAGGCTATCCTCAAAATTGTGATGCTCTTGTTCCAGTCCTGAGTTATTAGGATTTTTGTCCTGTTTCACCGTACCTGGCTTTATTACTGCATTGAAAGGCTACTTCCTTTAGAGTTTCAATTTTAGTTTTTCCAAATAGTCCAGGGTTTTCTCTTGGTGCAGCCTCCTCCAAAAAAATACAACCCAGTCTTGATGGCTGATGGGTTATACACCCTTTGGCCCTCTTTTTTTTGGATTGATCATGAAACTTAGGGAAAACAATTTTGCACCTTTTAAAATATTATTACTCTTCCAATGAAAAGGATAGTTGAAGAGAGCTTTTTTTGTTGTTGTTGTTATGGTGCTGGGAATCGAACCCATGGCCTTGTGCTTGCAAGGCAAACACTTTACCAACTGAGCTATCTCCCAAGCCCAAAGAGAGCAATTTTTAAAATGTAAACAAAATACATGTGAGGAACATTTTCTGAAACTAGAATGCAATTGATGCATTCTGACCATTCAGATTATGATTATTTTCACACTAAACTTAAAAGAGTAATCTTTCAAAATAACAAACCTCTTCCACATATGCTATTGATTTACTTGTAAAGGAAACAAAATAGACTTGGTCTACAACAAATTTTAAGTGATGCTGATAGGTTTCTTGTTTTGATCTTTGCAAAGGAAGGCTGGAAACCTGAGTGGAACAACTGACAAAGATGAGGAATTTCTGCACATAAGCATTCATGTGTATTAATTGTTCATTCATCTACAATCATTATAGCAGGCTATACCAGAAGAATTCCAAATAAGGAGAAAAGGCACTAGCTTTTCTGGGAGACGTAGGTTTTTGAACTGAGAAATATTTTACAGAGAGATGTCAAAGACACTGTGCTAAATGTTGAACATCAAGGATCCAGATTTACAAATAAAGTGAAAAGTCTTTTGCAATTTGATAATTTGGCATTTTGAGCTTACATGTCTGTTCCATTCAGAACTTTTAAAATTTGAATGCACTCAGTAGGTACAGATACATGTTGAAACCAGGAGGAGCTAATTTAAATTTGCCTTTGAGACTGTGTGCTGAAATTTTTAGTTGACAAATCTCATCCATCAAATATCTGCAGTGGTCTGAAGCAGGGACTGTTAGAGATATACAACATGTTAATCAACTGGAGAGTAAACAAAGTGCACAGGGAATGAGTGGTTATTTGCATCCAGGGATGAGACAGATTCTGAGGAAGAAGTGCTGCCTGAACTGAGCTGGGAGAAGGGACAGGATTTTGATAGAGAGCAAAGCATATTTTAGAACTTAATAGATCTGCCTAATTTGGGTAGGGAAAGCATATTCACTAAGAGACCTGGTGATAGATGAATTCTGAAAAGGATTTGTGGGCCTTGAGGAGTTCCACCTTAATATGTTTTTATACCTTCAAGAGTGATATCCATGTGAAGGAAGAACTCAATAGAAAGTGGGAGGAACAGGAAGATAGGAGAAAATTATCACACTACTTCAAATACTGAAGGGAGAGTGCACATAGGAATCAATTTTGAAGACATTTCACAGGCAAGACTGAGAAGAACTTGAGTTTGGTTTGAGAAATAAGCAGGTACTCAAAATGAGGAAGAGGCAAACTGACTATGAGACTGGCAATAATTTAGTAACAATAGCTAATGTGAATTGAAGGCTTCCTGTGGGCCAGTCTGGGTCACTCATCATGACTTTTCATTTAATGCTACCAGTAGTTCTATTTTAAAGTTGAGGAAACTAAGGCACAGAGATACTGCCCAGTTTAACCAAGATCACACACTAGTAAGCATCAAAGCCTGAAAAAAAATTAGTTTGCAATCCCATCCACTACTGTCACTGACTTAGAGCACCAGAGAAGAGCAACTCTCTTGGAAAAGAAGCACTGACTGGGAACCCTGAAAATGGAAATGATTGTCAGGTTGAGGTATGGCTATGGAGAAAAGTAGGCAAAGGAGAGAAGTCTGGCCTATTTTGCAATGTAAAAACTACTGTGATCCCACTCTTCTGCCTCCTGTCCCCCACCCCCACACAACACACTGCTCTCAGTCAGGAACTGCTGTGCCTTTCTATCAAGTGCATTTTCTTATTGGTTTCTTAAGGTTACCCCATGTTATCTCAGGCCAAACATCCCAAACATCCTACTGATGACACAGGGTTGATTTGACCCTTGGACTTTATGGATTAGATGCTGAAGGACAGAAAATGGGGTAGAATAAGGTTCAGAAACAAATGTGGTCCAACCTGGAGCACAGGGCTCCAACTTCTTGGGACTTCTGCCAGACATATGCCCCCAATATTAGCTACTTTCTGGACCACCTGTAGGATCTATTATAATCATTTTAATTTGTAATTTTATCACTACCATTTCTATTAAATACTTATGTGAAGAAAAAATGGGAGGCTGTAGTAAAGAACCAATAAAAAGGTCTGAAATGTGCCAGTAATTCAGGCTATTTGAGAACTGTGACAACTGAGTGTACCCAAATAAAGAGTTAGGGGCAAAAGTCAGTGATGTCTTTAAAACAAGAGACAAGACTAATAAAACCAAAGGGGATTAATTTTTTTAAAAATAAATTTTAGATATTGATGAACCTTTATTTTATTCACTTATTTATATTTGGTGCTGAGAATCAAACCCAGTGTCTCACATATGCTAGGCAAGTGCTCTGCCACTGAGCCATAAACCTAGCCCCACAAAGGGGACTCTATAGAAAATATTAACAAGATGGACAAAAACCCTAAACATATTCTTAAAAAAACCCTAAAAATGAAAATTCAAGGCCTTTTGTCCTTCATTTTTTACTCCAAGTCAATGGGAATAGTGGTTAGGAGCATAAAATATGACTAAAAATTATATGTGAAGAATATTAAAAACACAGTTGAAGTAGATAACTTTTTACAAAAAATTAAAATTTTAAAGCACCAGAAAAGAAAAACAACCTTGAATATACCAATAACCACTGAATATATTGAACCAGTATTTAAGGCATTTCCTAACCCCTGCTAAAGTAAGAAGTTGGGTCATTTAGTACAGATTAATTCCAATCAGGGCTTAAAATTAGGTGTTGCTGCTTATTAACTCTGGCCTTTATGTAATCAGAACTTTAACTCCCTTCTCATTTGTAGCCCCTAGTTATCAACTGAAATGTCAGTCCTTGATCAGCAAGAAAGCACAGATACTGAAATAGTCTGAAAAGTGAAAAATATATTTACTGTTCTACAGTTATTTATTATATTTCTAACAGGTGCTAGGCTTTGTAGTTTGATATTTAATGCTGATGTTTAATATTTAAACTTACTCTGGACTAAATAGAAATTAAGCTACAAGACAGTAAAGGAAATCATTTTGACATATATCATCCTAGGGAAAAAAAAAAACATCTAGGTGCTTAATCAGGTATTAGCATGCAGACTTTACTTCAGCTTGTTCAGTTGGGAGCACAGATGATGGATTTGCTTCAGACCTGACACTTGTCACTAAAACATATACCATTTTATCTTGCTATTTATCTCAGTTGCTAGCAATTCAGAAATTAACTGTACAATAAGTTATTTTTTCTTATTAGTCATATTTCTATTAAGTTTGATATTATTTCTCAATGAAAGTATTTTTCAGGAGCTGGGGTTTAGAGCTCAGTTGTAGAGGGCTTGTATAGCATGTGTGGGACACTGGGTCTAATTCTCAGCACCACATATAAATAAATAAATGTCCATTGAAAACTAAAACAAAAAATAAACTGTTCAATGCACAAAAAAACTAATTGCATTCTGCTGTCATTTATAACTAAGTAAAACCAATGAAAATATTTTAAAATTCATTTTTAACTCTAAAAGAGATATTTCTTCTAAATATTTTAAGATAAACCATCCTCATTTTTAGTTTACTGAGAAACATCTTTGTAGTGCTCTGGAAAACTGATGACAAATTCCAAGATATAATATTGGAAAGTATAAATTTATAGAGTCTGATTTAATTTTTCCTCAATATTTAAAGCAGCTCAACATTCCTAGATGACCTAGAATCTTTTAAAAAGAGTATTCTAATATACTTCAGTAATATCTAAATTATGTGCTTTTTTCTAATAGTCTGTGATATGGAACTATTAAGTATATTTTATGGGCTTTAGTCTTCTTTGCTCTAGGTAATCTTGGAATTGTCATCTGTAAATCATTCTATAAAATGGGTTGGAAATTGATCCATCACAGGGATGATGATATAACCAAACTACTGTGGTCTGTTTGGGAATAAGAGACCCCAGTTTTTCCCAGGGTATTTGCATTAATTATTTTAATTTTTTGCCCCCTGTAGTTCCCCACACTACTTAACAGTCATATGTCAGTGCCAATCAGGTCTGGACAGAACTGTTTCTCCAGTACTGCTTTCTTTGAGCTCTCAGAAATTCTGATGAAATCTGGCTGAAACTAAAGTCTCATTAACTCATCAAGTTTGTCCCCCTAATTTAGTTTACCTGTGTCAAAAGAAGGATATTGTGAAACCCCTATCCATTTGGTTTGCACATTTCATAACATGGATAGTCTACATTTATGTTGACATTTTAAAAATTATTTTTATATATTCAAGTATATATGAAAATCCATTTTGGTTTTGTGAATTTTCATGTTTTTGTTTTTGGCTCTTAGCTCTTAAGCATTGAATACTATGGCAGTGAAGAAGTTTTCTTAATGCTTTCAGTGGAATTCAGTTCACATCCTTATGTGAACCTTTTTTCTAATTCTGCATATGCTGAACTGTGCTTGCATACACACTATAACCAGCTGTGCCTTCCTTTGCATTCAGTTTTATGTAAAAGATTTATATATTTTTAGTATTAAGAGAAAATATTTGAATGACAAAAATTAGTACCAAAGAACTCTCTAGTAAAATTTATTAATTTTTATAATAGGCAAAATATGAAAGCATATTTATATCATTTTTTTCTTTTAGGCCTTCAATTGTATAAGAATTGCCTTAGAATATCTTTTCAATTAAAATTAATAAATGTAATATCCAAGTAACATTTTTGTAAGAGTAAAGTAAGCCATATTTAGACAATAACCCTTCATAAAAGAAAATGTTCTAAAGATCATTTTTTAAACTTTGAAGCCACTTAGATATTCAAATCTTTTCTCCTCCCTAACAAAAATCTGAAATGGATAGTTACCAGTCCATAGCATCCAGACTGCTATACTTTCCAGTTGAGCATATTATTTCAAAAGATTAGACCTGATTCTTCCTATAGAAAAACACACCCAACTGAGATATGTATTGTATCAATAGGAGTTTGGTTTCTCTAAATACCTGCAGCCATATTTAACATTTAAAAATCTAACAATTTTTTCCATTTTACTTATGAAACACTTTTATTTATTTTTAATTAAAATCTAATATTTTGAAAGCTGACTGGTGATGAACTCAATATAATAAAGAAGTGATTTTGTAGGACTTTTGTGAGGATAGTCAAAAATTTTGATGGATCAAAAATGTACTATAATACAAATATCAAACTATGTAATGAAGGTAATGCTTGTGGAAACTGAGACACTATAAGCTGCTTTATATTTTACTAAATTGATGGTAACATTGGAAGAAAACCTGGGAAAATTCTTCAGGAATCACATCACTGTGGAACTACCTGCAGATAAAACAGAGGTTCTTTTGTGTAGTAGAGTTTAGAACAGTGATAAAACACTTTCTGTTCTATAGAAAAGAAATTCATGAGGCACTGTTACAATGCACCAAACTTATACATCAAGCAGGAATGTTCCAAAGTAGATAAATGAACTAGAAAGTGCCCACTGAAGATTCAGGTTCACTGTAATCTTTAACTACAAAGTTACAGAAACCAACTTGAAGTGTAAATAAATATCTCATCCAAACCAGGCATTAAATGGCAGGGATTATGAAAAGGCTAAAAAGTGAACTGTATGAAAACACATTACTTGAATTTTCAGAAACTAAAATTAGGTTTAGTTAGAAATTCAGATTTTCAATTGGAATCAAGCTTCTCTCTCTTGTGTAAACACAAGTTTTAGGGAAAAAAATCAACAACTTCAGTATGCTGTAACTGCAAAGTAATGGGACTGACTCCAAAATACACAAACAGACACTAGTGGTAACTTGCTCATATGTTAAGTCTTTACTAAAATAAAAGGAGCTGGTTCAGGTAACTGGCAATTACTGAAAATGCAATGTGTGAGCTAGAAGCTAAAAGAGGCCTTTGAGAATGTTTCTCTCCACCTGTTTCTTGGTCAGGACAGGTTTGCAAAAGAAGTTGAGAGTTTCTTGGGGCCACTGAATTCATTTGAGATAGAATAGTGATGGGCATTCCAATTTCATTTCCCAAAGGCCTAGCTGTAAATAACTAATGGTACGAAATAGTTAGGAAAAAAATCATTAAAAATTGTATAAGGACTGTGGTTATAACACAGGGTATACCTCAGTAGGGAAATAGAACACTTCCCTAGTATGTGTGAGGCTCTGGGCTCAGCACCACATATAAATAAATAAAATAGAGGTCCATTGACAACTAATTTTTTTAAAAAAAATATGTAGAATAAAAGAAAACATGCAAAATGCAAGATTCTTAGAGAAACTAAAATAAGTCAATGGGCAAGAATTTCAACTAAAACTTTAATATATTTTAAAAATTAAATGCTGATTGGAAATACCCAAATGAACAGAAATCTTATTCATGGTATCTTTCTTCCTCAAAATATTTTATTTACACTCTAGATTAACTTACTAGAAGTGGGATAATAAAATTTTTGATAGATCAAAATGCTCTATGCATGGACAACTTTAGAAATGGAGACTAACTCTCAGCACACTGCCTCATGCTGTGTGTGTTCTTAAATTAAGCACTTTAGTCCAAATAGACTCCAAAGGGCAGCAAACACCCCAACTTCTATTAATGGTTTCTTGATCAGTGTTAAAGTGCTATGACTGAAGATTTTAGAATTAAACAACCTGAACTTTGGTCTCTGTACATGTCTTCTCTGTGATTGCAAATCTTATTCACTTTCATATATGTATCATTTTATTGTGACATTATTTTTGTGGAATACTTTGTGATGAGAGGTGTTTAGAGGTAACATGTTGGTTTTCTTCCATTTACTTGGAATGACCCAAACTTTACTTTTTCCATATAGAAACAAGTTTGGAATGTATCTTACCTACCCTTAAATATGACCCATCAAAAAACACTTTAAATACAGATATATAAAAAGTACATATAATTATTGAGTTTGCATTCAAGAGAGTTGAATGGGTTTGAATAATGGTCCCTTGATCATTTGAATGTTAAATTCTATCAACTGCTCTGTACTGAGAAGGAAGAAGTGATAAAGCAGAAAAACCCCCAAATCATTGCTCTTCCTTTAGACTCCTTTTTTGATAAAGGAAAATGTGAACTGCCAGGTTTGGTGACAGAAGTTACTAGTCTACCCAATCTCACTTCCAGGCTGACCTATGTCTGGCTATATCACGGGTGAGTTAAAAAACATCTCCATCTGTGTCTGGTACAGGAAGATTTATGTGCATGTAGGGGAGGAGAGGCAGGTGAAAATAATAGAAAAATGGAGACCCAGACTGACACATGCAGTACCTCTCCAGTGCCAGAATGTGTCACAGAGAACTGCTAGCCACACATTTTATAATGTATTCTTGTTAGTAGAGTAGGAATTTATTTAGTTTTTGAAGAAGCACACATTTGAAAATAAACTCTTACAGGTACTGTTGAGAACAAAGTGACATCTGTGCAGCCATGTTGTATGAATAAGCCATTTTCGGAACTGGCCCTGTAAAACCTTCCCCCAGGAAAGGGTGCACAGGTAATACCCTCAACAGCCAATACAGGACAAACAGGTCACACTGGGCTCCCAGGGTTTATCAAGGCTGTAAAGAGATATCTGTTCGAGAAATGGGCAGCTGCCCGGAAACCTTATCTATCAAGGACAGTGGAGGGGGCCTAGCCCTGACTCATCTCCTGCATAGTTCACCCCTTCCCTCCTCCCTTCTTCCTCCAGGGCCTTTCAGTTTTGGTGGAACCCAATGAGATTCAAATAAATTGGCAGGACCCAACCAAAATAGAACAAATGTTTAGCTGTTCCAATGTCAACCAATAATACATTCACATTGTATGTGAATGATTGGAAATTTCTTACATAGAGTGCTTTCTTATCCCTTGGGGCCGCTCCCCACTCAGCCATGGTAGTGGTCTGAGAGGCTGAAGCTTGCAATAAAACCTCATTGTGTGATTTGCATTTCTGTGTGTGTACTTTGACTCTCTAGGGATCAATCGATATTGAACCCCAAAGTACATCAGGTACATCTTCTCAAGAAGGGAATAGATTTGTTTAGCCAGTTTATACATTAAATAGTTCAACTCAATCAGACTTACAAAATGCCCTTTTATGCTTAAATATGCATGGGCACCTCTCCCCCACATGCACACCCCCTTTCTTAACACTACCTGTGCCCTGCCCCCAGGGTTGACACTGGAGAACACATATTCACTACCCTCTCCCAGATGAGTCAGGTCCCTAAGATTGTCTTTTATTTCACTAGATGACATAAGTTCAGTTATTGACAGCAACTATTTATAAGTTACTTTTCATTTATAAGTGTTGTTCTAAACTTCTGTCAGAGCTTACCTTTTCTGGTTATGGTATTTTGATTATTGTTTTTAGAACCACATAAAACTGGTAGATTTTGATGAATATTAAATAATGATAAAATAATTTTGCTTTCAATTACTGTGTCAATCAATACTTTTCTGAGTTTTTTAGGTGTTAATTAATTTGGCCTTAACATTACGTACAGAACATTAAAGTAGTTATTGCTAATTATTCCCATTTACTTAAATGTGGAATCTAAGGCACAGGTCAGTGATTTAGATAATGTAATTGATATTTAAACATAGATAATCTTGATACCATGCCAGAACTCTTATTCACTGCTTATGCTGTGGCTCTTTAAAATAACAACTCTTTAAAGATCACTATTAGTATGCCCTGTGTTATCAACTATATGATTTCAAAATTATAAATGTAGTAATTTTTTATCTGTATTTATTTACCACTTGTGAATATGTTGAGTACTAGGCAGAACCAAGAAGAACATCAGGTGGCTGATACCATAGTGTGACAACATCACTTGAGTAAGTCTTGTGGGTCTGACATTGATCTGCCTAGTCCTGACTAGGGAAAAGAAAACAAAGAATTAAATATACTGAAATCTATTAATAATACAGAGGATTTCTTAG
Source organism: Sciurus carolinensis (assembly GCF_902686445.1). Taxonomy (NCBI): domain Eukaryota; kingdom Metazoa; phylum Chordata; class Mammalia; order Rodentia; family Sciuridae; genus Sciurus; species Sciurus carolinensis. The sequence goes on from NW_025920120.1 coordinate 4,216,887, forward strand.
TCTCTATCCTCACCATGACTCCATTCACAGGGATACTGAGATGGCTACTCCATGACTTCTTGAAGCTTCAACAAAATTGGTTTTTTAAACTCTTCTGACTACTTGTGGTCTTGGGCCAGCAAATCATTATATAATTAATCTAAATACAATAATTCTGAGACCACAAATTTTTACTTACTTTTATGTGTTGAATGTACCTGGTATAAGGTATAGATGTTTAGCTTATCTTAATTTAAGCTAAAGATGTTTTCCTTTTGTCAATAAGTCATAGTGCTAAAATTATTTTCTAGCTGACATTAAATTAATTCAAAATAGGTCAGTGACTCTGAGACGCACAATTTTACTTGCCACAGTTATAAGCTTTTATCACTTTAAACCTAATTCTGACATTTACTTGCTATACCATTTTTTATTTAATATCCTGAAGTCATTAATCAGTAATCCAATTGAGTTTCACTGACAATTTCCTTGCAGAAATTCACTCAGAAAAATTTTCAATGGAATAGAAATTACAATGTATTCTGTACTCTTCTTGTTACATGGATATGTTTAGAATAAGATAGATCTCATTGCTTTAGAATATTACTAATTGCTGTAAATGATGCAAAACATTTGCCATTCCTTTGTCAATTTAATATGGAATACACTAATTATCCAGAAATGAAGACTAGAGTTCCCAATTTTATCTGTCATTAGCACTAGAGTTATTATCATCTCTAAGCTTTTAAATCCTGATCACTTGAAGAAGGAGCAATTTTGAAAAGTAGATTAAGAAAATAAATTTATTTTTACCATATGTTTCATTTCAAACAAGAGAATTTTTTAGGCTGAGATTATTATTACATATAACTATATGACACATAACTATATATCTGACTAAAATATGAAAAATATCAAAAAAGTTAAATCAATACTTTATTACATTGGATAAAAGTTGCATAAGCAATATCAGAAAGTTAAATCATGGCTAACAGCAACTGGAATAATGCTGACACCATTTTATTTATTATCAAATTTACTATTAATCTCCCAACTTTGAGAAATAATACAACAAATTATTTTCTATGATTTTTGGTAATTAATATGATGGAAGGTAGCTTTGTGATTTATGTTTCAGATGCTAAAACTGAGTTATAAGTTGGTAAAGGGCAGAGCTATGAATTTGCTTATCCTATAGCTTTGCAAGTTGCCAGTTGTAGTTTCCCCAATACTTTACTCTCCTGCTCCTGAGAAGATCATGAACTAGCATGTTTGTCCAAATAGTTTCCTGGTCTACAATCAGAATTTTGGTATTGGTATGAAATGAATTATACAATCTCTGAAACCCAACTAAGTTTCACATGATTCTGAAGCCAGAATTGGGGAAGGCAGTGTAGAAATAGGGTATCCAGTCAAATTGAGGAAATGAAAGTTATAAAAGCCATCTGCCTTTGGAATTTGGAGAATGCCCCTGGGAGAATGGAATGTCAATGATCACCTGAGTCTATCGATAATCAAATTTACCTGCTTTTATCAAGAACTTCAAGCAAGGAACTGATAATTAATGCCCTCTGAGCCCTTGCTGGACTGAATCATTTGACACTTACCCTTCCCCATCCATTTCTCACTTTATTCATCTCACCTGCAAATCCAGGTCTATTCATGTAGGCAGGAAGTGGAGATAAGGGGAAAGGGAACTGGAGAACAAAAGAAACCTTAACCTATTAAAGATGTAGGGTTCACTCACTTCTTGGGACTTTAGAACATCATCCATGGCCCCCTTCAACCACCAGGGAGAACTGTGTATTTTTATCTTTAAGTAAAACTTGCTTAATATGCTTACCTTGGCATGCTTTTTTGTGTTCAAACTTCAGCATTAGAAGGAGCAGAACTCGTCACCTGTAAACGGTGGTATCAATTCTACACAGTCAATTTTTCTCATTAATGAAAATGACTTTATTGTAATTCCTAGACCTCTGATTTTCACTGGTCATGAAAAAAGGGTAGAATTTTCAGAAGGATTAAGGAAAACTTACAATATAAATACTTAAACTGAATTGACCCTCACTTACTTGAAGCACCAAGAGTATTTACTATGCAATAAAATAAATAAATAACAAAAGCAACAAAGTTGATTGTATTACCTTATGGAAATATCAGAATTTCTTTTCTCTCTTTTGTTTGTTTGGTTTTCTTTTCTTCTTAATTTGGTACTGGAGATTTAACCCAGGGCCACTTTACAACAGAGTTATTATTTTGAGTCAGGGTCTTGCTAAATCATTTAAGGGCTTCACTACCTTGCTGAGACTGTTCTTGCATTTGCAATCATTCTGTCTCTGTCTCCTACACCACTGGGATTGCAGGCATGTATCAATGCACCTGAAAGTAATCAGAATTTCTTACTGTTCTGTAAGAAGATAAAATTTGTTTTGCTTCCTTTAAAGAAGTCAAAGAAAAATTTTAAAGCACTCAGAGTATTCCCAGATAAAAGTGGATTTTTGATGGTCCTTGACATTCCTTTTGCATTTCAAATACTCGTGAATGTTCTTTTGTCATAGCCATTCTTTTTGTGATTTTTTCAAACAGCAGTAAATTCAGTTTGACAAAGAGAGAGGGAAGGGTGGGAACAATTAAAAGGGAAATAACAATATAAACTATTTTAAAAAGACTGTATAATCTATGCAAGCATATGTAAATAACTTGTAATTTTTTGTTTAAACATAGGTGGCCCACTCATTTTCTTTTCAAGGAAGAAAATACAAATAGAAATTTATGCTTCAAACAGAGAGCAAAATATTAAGTGAGTAGAAGTATCCACATTGCCAAAGACAAATTCACCATTTAAAAAGTAAATTTTTAATCCATTACTGAGTAAAAACCTGAAATACTCATAAACTTTAGTAAAATTTTCCAAAGTGAAACTATTGTAATAATTTGTGAAAAATTAAAAATTCAATTTTGCAAAACTGCAAGGGTTTTTAAACACTAAGTTCTATCAAAGTATTCTTAGAGTAACAATAATTTTGAAATTAATCTACAAAGAATTTTCTTATTCTAGTAGAAACAATTTACTCAAAACAAAAAGAACATCTAATTTTGCTTTACCTCCAAGTCCCTTAAAATCAGATTACCTAAAATGATATAAGTAAATAAAAACCAATTTAATTACTAAGCACATAACAAATGCAGTCATGGTGGTAAGCATATAAAAGAACCCCTTTCAGAGGTGGATTTTAAATTCTTGGGACTTGGAACTCATTTTAAGCTCTTAAAAATTATTAAGGGACCCAAGTATTTTTAATTATATAGATTACTGCTGATGTTTACCATAAAATATGAGAAAAATTAAAGTATTTAGTTATGCAATAAAAACACCTGTCATGTTAGCATGAATAATATTTTACAAAAATTTTTTTCCAAAAACATTAGTTAAGAATGGTCTTTTCTAACATTTAAAAAAATTGTTTAGAGTTTGTTTTGATAGAAGACAGTTATATTCTATATTTGCTTTTGCTTTCTATCTGTTGTGATATGTTGCTTTACTCCATATCATAACATATCATAATACATATGGCAATATGAAGAAAATCAAATCTCACAGATATGAAGTTGGAAAAGAGGAGAAATATTTAATAGTATTTTTTAATTATTGTAGATAGTGTTCTTTGATATATTAGAATTAGATTAAGTCATTTCTTCAAGGTTATATGGTAACTTAAATTATATCCATAAACTATTCATACTTTAGTGAAAATCACCGGTCTATTTTGCACTTTAAATGAATTTTTTACCATGCATGATTCTATATTATGAGGTGCTGATAACTGGAAAAATATTTATTTTTCTGTTATAGTTTGAAATTTTTATACATTTATTCAAAAAATTTTTAAAAATCCTCTTTTTGTTAATATCACAACTGACTTCATCAGAAAAGTTTCTAAGTAGTGGAAACATATTAAGCTTAAAATAGCAGATTCAAAAATTCAAAATCTAATTTCTATTTGTAAACCTGAATTTAATATTGGCAAGAAATACCTACAGTTGATTTCCTTGAAGGGACAACCTTAATTCATTAATTTCAAGAAAAATCTGTCAAACATATCTATGTTTGAATTACCAGTTTGTTGGTCATTTTTTTCTAGGAAAAAAGATGCTCCATAAAACATAGTTTAGGTAGTAGTCAAATAATCACCCAAAACCTTTTCCTTGTGAAAACTGTAGTATTTCTGTGCACAGTCCATGTGTTTTATATAATTCCCATTTCATCATACATATACAACCCAAAAATACTATTCATTTACTCAAGAATGGAAATTTAATAAAATTAATGCATTTTACTGCTTGGCAAGATATTTTAAGTGTAACTGATACTTTTTCTCTAAGAATGTGCAGTGGTAGACATGCAAGAGATGCTATTTCAGGATCTACTGATTTAAAGCAAGCAGCTGTATATAGATATCAAAAGCAACAACTTGATACAGCCCAGCACACAGCATCCAAAGCAAACAGGTTAGCCTCTGAATACAATTAATTTTTAAGATAAATGTGACCACAAAATATGAAGATCTGTACATGAAGCGAGCAGCACCGCAGCGCTTCTTTGTCTTGAAGGGCAGCTAGACTTCTCTGAGTTGCCAATCAGAGGACAACGAGACGTACGGGATTGAGGACACGATCACACGGAGATGGCAAACCAATGAATGGTTTATTTTATGATGCTCTCACACACAGGGGGGCACGCCAGCCAGCTTAATGACCTGACCGTGACCGTGCGCAGACGGTCGCGGAGCAGGTATAGCCCCAAGCAGGGTTACAATCCGGGGTTTTTATATGTTTCACACAGGGCATATCTTATCTACCACACACAGCTTAGTACTTTATCTAGTCTTACAGCTTAGGGTTACCTAATTTGCATAATTAGTATCAGTGCACTCCTCCTGGCCTGAGCTTAGAGAGCTCTTGTTTTACATTTACAAAGCACTCCTCCTGGCCTGAGCTCAGAGAGCTCTTGTTTTACATTTATAAAGCTCTGTTTTACATTTATAAAGCTGTGTTTTACATTTATAAATCTTTGCTCCATTCAGTCCATCCCCTGGAGTGGGGGCGACCCCCAAGGAGGGGTGTCGCCGCTCCACACAAATGTACCAGGTCTCCAACATAACAATATTTGGTAAGGAGATGGAGGAGGTTTTCATGGCCTGGCAGGTTAAGTACATGGGAGGGGAGTGTTTTATTGCAAAATTTATAGAGGAAAACCTGGTGGCTATCGGGGAGAACAGAAGGAGGAAGGCGATTAAGATCAAAAACAGAGCCGTCGATGGCGATGAATTTGGGGCTTGAAGACCGGGGGAGGCCCACCACATAGCGCCAGAAGAGGTATTCCATGAGTGTGTCCCGAGGAATAGACGAAGGTACGTAGATAGTACTAAAGAAGAGAGAAAGAGAGAGAGTTAAATGGAGGAATAGGGTCCGTGCGGGAGGATAGAAGAGGAGGTGAAGTATAATGTAAGTAGATATACTTAGTAAGCCTAATAAGATAGGGTCGCATGATGGCTTTAAGAGCCAAGAAAGAAAGGGGGTGTATAACAGACTTATTTCTGAAAGATAAAAGAGAAAGAAAGAAATTCATAGTATGAGGCTGAAAAGAATGTTCCAAGGCCAAGAACCAGTCACATGCTTTTATACTAGGGGCATCAGGATTATTCAAAGAAGCAAATAGAAGACCTAAAAGGGCTTGGTTATGGTAAGGGAACTTAATATAATAACAATCAGCAAGCAAAAGGGAAGGTGGATGTTTATGAAACCAAAGATGGTTGAGAATCATATATGGGGAAGGAAGGGGCGAGAAAACATAAGGGTTATGAGGTTGTTGGCAAACATAAGAGCAAAGGTTGCATGGTAACAATGTTGGAGTTAAGCTTTTAACAATATGTGATAACATATCAAAGGAGTAGGTGGTATAAGTTTTCAGAGCTGCAAGTTTGAAAAAGTCATATACATGGAATTGGATGCATAGTGGACAGGAAGCATGATGGATGCGTTCCAGTTCAAATATGCGTGCTCTTTCCAGGCGTCTGATACGTCTATGGCGGTTGTGGCATCTCCGGCGGTAGGTAATGCCGGGGGTTGTACAGTTCGGCCTTGCGGAGTTCATCATACTTCGAAGAAGTGGTGTTATTGCAGATGCAAAGCAAAATTTTAATGATGAAGAAAGCACCTAAAAGGAAACAAACAACAGTAAATGATTCTTTGAGCCAATGGAATGGGTTCCATCTGGTAATGCAGGCGAAGTCAGCAGCTATCAGTCTGCGGAAGAAACCAATAAAGGAACAGTCAGTGGTACTGGAAGAAAAGATGTGCGTTGGGATAAGATAAGAGTTATCCACGAGGGCTTTAACTTCGTTCAAAGAATAATCCAGGTGACGGAGATCCTTAGCAATAGAGTCATTGAATGCTTTGTATACTTTCTCATTTTGTTCATATACTCTGTTCAAAGCAGAGATGGAAGACTGAAGTTTCTGCATCAAATCTTGTTGATAAGCCGGTGTCCTGAAGAAAATTCCAAGTCCAAAGGTGTGGTTGGAGATGATGGAAACATGAGTGGTTGTAGCTTTGTTAAGATCATTATGAAGCACACGGATGACGTTGGAAGATAGGTGGCAACCAGGATCCAGGTAGACTGTATCACTATAGGTAACATTCTGCCATCGGGTGATAGAGTAATTGGAGTGATGACAGGTAAGAATCCTGTAATTTCCCAAATCAGCAATGGATGAAGCAGGAAGATGTACTACAACGTCCGTAGTAGGAGGTTTATCAGAAATAACCTGAAAGGTCAAAGCCATTTGTTTTCCAAGGTGCCAAACGGAGGAAGAAGGAATAAACCAAGAATGTTTGTCAAGTTGAGCCCAATACATGTCTTCCAAAGGGAGAACCCATGAGTCATGAATTCTCCGAGGTGTAGGTTTAGTTTTGTAAGCCACAATAGCAGTAGAAGTAGAGATTTCCCAAAGATGTAAAGAGCAATGTCCAGAGTCGCAGTGGCTTTCCTTGGTAGGGTCCAGTATGGTTATCATTGATGCGGTTTCTTGTCCAATTCCCGTGATGAAGAGTGTGCGTAGATCAGTAAAAGATGCCTGAAGCAATGCTTCCACGTGATGGCATTCTTGTTGTTGTTGGAGGTGAGTTATAGCAGCTTGCATCATGTTAGTAGTAGTAGTATAAGATTGTTGGAGGGAACGGAGTTCAGAATGTAAGACCTGTTGTTCAGCCTGGAGTTTCTGTAGCAAGACGCTCATAGTATGCATATTTCTGGAAATTCCATGTATGATTCTTGTGTGTTGATTGGTGAGCGCTCTAACGGAGTTGATTTCAGCTCTAAGTTCTTCAGTCATAGCTGCAGCAATTAAAGCTCCAATAGCAGCACCAGCCAAGAAGGCGCCGACAGCAGCCGCCTGTAGAGGGCGTCTGAGGTTCATACCACCATTAGGGCTATAATATAAGTCAGGAAGAATGGTAGCCACAGAGGTTTTACAAGGTTCCATATTAGACGCGAATTCATGAAGGTCTAGGATTAGGTGTATGGGAGTGATAGAGGGTTGGACAAGCAAGCGAGTGGGAGCATACAGAAGAGGTAAGTACATAGGAGCAGTATGGGTAACGGGTAGGTCATGTGGTGGAAACAAAACAGATCTGGGGAAATGGGCTGTAATCCATGAGTGGGTCTCATTAAAACCACCCCGATGAATAAGACAAGGTTCAAAATTGGTAGTTCTATAACACATCTTATGATCCATCTTAACTTCATAAATTTCAGAAAATCTGTAATTATCAACCAAGTCTGTTTTGTTCTTAAGGATAGAATGGGAGACCATATCATACATATACCATTTGTTATTTTGCCCTGGGGCTACCATGTAAAAATAGTAAGGTAAATAGCCAATTTTGCGTGGTGAGGGCCATTTAGAAAAGTCCATACCAGCATGGAGCCACCAATTAATGGATCTATTGTCAGCTGCGGCGATATGGTACCGGGGAATAGAGTGAGAAATGGATAGGTTAGAACAACCATAAGGGGTACTGTGATAAGGTGTAAGAGGAAAAGGACGTTGGTCCAGATGGAGAGTTACTTCCTGGATACAAGGGTATTTGTAATTTAAAATGGTAACGGTAGGTTTCAATTGTCGCAGGGTGGAACGTTCTGGGTAGTAAGTGGAATTAACAACAGAGGCATTAAAAACATCCATGGGTACATCATAGAAAGAATGGTTATACATAATAGATTGCTGGGTCACATAGAGAAGCTTGGTAGCAAGGGGACACCAATGACATCGCTTGAGGCCTGATTGAGGAATGTACGGCAAACCCAGGGTATCATTGTGCACATTGATAGGTAAAGGGGGCATGCAAGGAATGTCCATATAATGTACCATAGAAGCAAGTGAGGGGTCAGAAATATTAATAATAGGGAAGAATTCAGGAAAAAAATCTGGTAGTAGAGGAAGTGCCGGTAGCACCACGAAGGGGAGGGCGCATATAAGAATCTGGTCTATAAAGGGAAATATTAAAAGAGCGCGGCGAAGGTTTTGAAGAAACATTAAGAGGCAGAAAGAAAACAGGGGATTTAGTGGCATAATAGGGGAGTAGGTTCATTGTAGAACTATTAAAAGTACTGGAGTTAAAGAGGTAAATATGAGAAAGGTTCCATATAGGAATGCTGTTATGTAACTCCTGGGAATCATTCTTCCATACCCAACGTAGACGCCTCATAGAAGAGGCGTTATTGTTATGGGAGTTGCTATAAGAGTAATAATCTGGTTCAGTATGGAGTGACTTATTGTAGAATGTAATATCAGAATATTCTGAGTAAAGGACAAAACCATCAGTGGAGTTGCCAGCATAAACAAAGCCTGTGACGTTGAGGTATTTAAGCAAGAATGAATTGGCAGGAGTCACATATGATTTGGGCATAGTAATAGGTTTATGAGAATTCTGAAGAAAGATGGAGATAGATAGTTCCTGGTAAGGGGGAATGGGGAAACAGAACCAGCCTAGTTCAGCTGATCCATTGTGAAGCGGTACCATAGTAGCAAAAACAGCACGGATACAGAATGTTTTATAAGGGGAAAAGTGGTTTTGGAAAGATGTAGGAGGGAGAGTACTGGGTGCCAAAAGGTTAGCAAAAGGTTGAGGGACAGGGTCAGTAATGACCACTGGGTATCTCCAGGTTTGAGTACCTAAAGCCATAATTTCCCACCATTGATCAACCGGTGGGAAGGAAATATTGGAGACAATGTAACGACTATGAGCATTGAGGAGTTCAAAGCGGCCAAAGATAGGTAGATTGGGAAAATCTGCTACACAAGTAACTTTTGCTTTCAGCGATCCATCCTTAAGTTCATTAACATCATTAGAGGCATTAAAGGGTAAGTTCAATCGTTTAAAAAGAAGGGAAATATTAACAGGGCACAGGTTTCCAAAAGGTTCTGGAAGAAAGGGAGGCCATCTAAAAGAAGGAGTGCAATATTGTATAGAGGTGCCTGTATTGCATAAATTATAAGGTTTCCTGGTGGTGGTAGAAGGGGGTGAGGTAGTTGTGAGAGTTGTTGATGTTGTAGAATTTGTGGAAACCTCATCCTTAGAGTCATCCTCTTCCTCATCCTCATAATTATAATCCCCATATTCCTCATAATACTCATCATACCAAGGGTTACCTTTAGGGCCCTCATTTTCCCATAAGGCTAACATGCGGGCGAAGAGAGATAATTTCGCCGCCGCATAGCAGGTGAAAGGGGGATCTGTATCTAAAGCATAGGTGATAGTAATATTGTGGTTTTCAAACTTAACAGCTATAGGAAAATGTTGAAGGTCAAGCTGTTGAAAATGATAAATGTAATGAGGTGAATGAGCCCAGACAGTTTTAACCAATTCCATATGATGGCAACGTAAAGGGTTAGATTCCAAAATATTAGAATCATCCCAAGCGGATTGAACATCCGTAGAATGCCAAACAGGGCTAAAAAGGCCTGTAATGTTGGCTTTATGATATTCTTCACAAGGAAGAACAGAATCGTGAGAAAAGTGTTGAAGTCTATGGGTGCAAAAGGCATATTTAGTCCAAAACAGTTGCTGGGCAGCAGTGTAATTATTAAGAAAAAGCTGGGAGAGCCAAAAGTGAGGAACTATGGAATCATTTTTATGTAGGGAAATGTATCCTTTGACAAAGGATCGAAATGATGCTGCATGGGCTTGGGTCCAGGTTGACAGATTAACTGAATACCATGGAGTAGTAGGAACAGTGCTGACAGGAGAAGTGTCAGTCCCAATAGTAGCTCCATTTGAGCTACTGAGGGAGCCAACAAATAGTAACGTTAAGGACAACACAAACCCAATACCGGAAGTGGTGGGAGGAGTTAGTATCATTGCAAGGGGGGCGATGTTCGGTGGTACAGATAGTGAAATGGGTGACAAGGACCGTAATAAGGTAAAGCAGGCAAAGAGTAAGAGTAGCAGAAATAATTCTAGTGGGGTGCATGATCCTAACTATCCTACAATAGTAGGGTGCGAGGGGCCATAACGTGAAAAAGGGGGTACAACGATCCAGAACAGGGAGGCAAAGAGGAGAAGAATGCAAAGAAATGTACACATACAAATTATAAAGGAGTGATGTCCTTAGCTTTCACGAGGGAAAGTTCTCCCTTAGAGCTGGAAGTCCAATAAGTATTGCCAGGTCCAAAAGCAACAATGTCCTTTTCTTGCAAGGAAGAGTCTTTGCGGTGTTTATGAAGAACCTTAGAAGACGTCAGAGGCGGTGAGGAAGGTTCAGAAGGGTAGGAAGAAAGGTGTTTGGGGAAGGCTTCGTCCAAAGGAGAATCTCAATGGAAACGAGGACGAGAATTCAGTTCAAAGAGAGCGATCTGGAGAGCACGGGTGAAAGGTAAGTCCTTGAGGGCAGAAAGGCGTTGTTTCAGTAGTCCATTAAAGCGTTCGACGTGACCAGCAGCCGTGGGGTTATAAGCAAGGTGGAAGTTCCAAGCGATGTCCAAGTTACTGGCTAGTTTCTGCACAAGAGTTCCAGTAAAATGTGTGCCTTGATCAGATTCAATCAAAATGGGAGGTCCAAAATGAGAGATCCAATCCCAAAGTGCAAAGATGGTGGCAGCCTGATTAGGTTTGGCAGAGTCATGAGCCGAAGCAAGTCCTGTAGATACATCCAGAATAACGCAAACAAAACATTTATTTGAAAGAGGACCAATAAAATCAATTTGTAAGGTGTGATTAAATGATTGGGGTGATGCAGTAGAAGCAGGGGGGTTACGACGAAAACGGGTGAGGGATTGAGGGCAGTGTTGGCAATGTCTGACAGCTAGTTTACATTGATGCCAAGTAACGCCCAAATTTCGGTGTGAACACCACTGATAAAGCCCATGAGTACCAATATGTCCCAGAGCGATATGTAACTTAGTAATCTCGGAGACATGAATAGGCAATTCAGTGGGAGGAGGAGAGACTTTCCAGTCAGGTTTTCTGGTTAATTTTAATTTAGTGTCTCCAATTTGTTCTGAGGACCAAGGCGCTTTGGTAGCCAATTTCCAGTCAGGTTTTCTGGTTAATTTTAATTTAGTGTCTCCAATTTGTTCTGAGGACCAAGGCGCTTTGTTAACCAATTTAAGAGTATAAGATTTAGCGATTTTATCAACAATGTCGTTATTTTTGGAGTGGGCGCCAGTGCGTCCAGTATGTGCATCAACATGAGTAATTAGAATGGTAATGTTGGAAGAAGCAAGTTCATTCCAACAGTCACGACCCCACACTGGCTTGCCATTTATAGTAAAATCAGACAAGAGCCATTTAGAGGACCATATTGCTATACCATTGCAAACTGACCATGAATCAGAAAATATGTGAATTACCTTGTGACCTTCATTCACAGAATGTTTGACAGCCAAAAGAACTGCTATTAATTCAGCAATTTGGGCTGATTTATCCGTCCCCTGGTCTTCCAGGACACAACCATCCGATGGTCTGAAAGCAGCTGCTTTCCAATGAACTATAGAGTTAAGTACTGAAGCTGAGCCATCAGTGTACCATACATTGGTGGTGGAGGGGGAACTAGGTCCCCAACGACCGATAGGTTTTAACACACGTTCGGGGGGAATGTCGGGGGGTTCTACAAGGGGAGCAGCCGCTATCAGTTCGGAAAGTTTGCCTGGGGAGGAGGAGGATTTAAATTGGCCTTGAGAGATCAAATTTTGGAGGAACCATTTCCAAGTAAGGACCTTAGGTTCCATAGGGAGTCCTTTGAGGGACTCATCAGGCATTTTAATCCAATCCAGTAGGGCAACTGGGGTCCTAATCAGGAATTCACGTCTGTGAAGGTCAAAAGTAAAATGTTGTAGTGCGGTCATAAGTGTCCACACATACTTTTCAAATAAAGAATATTTATTAGAAGAATAGGGGAAATGTTTGCAATAGAAGCCTACAGGTCTTGAAGTGCCTTCAGACTTAGCAAAAATGCCCCAGGTTCCATAACCATTTAAAAAGAAAAGGTCAATAACAAGAACATCTCCAGGTTGAGGGATGAAGAGTTTAGAGTATAATTGAATATACTCTTTAGCTTGGGAAAAAGCAGTTACTTGGGGAATATCCCACAAGAAATCAGAAGCTTTTCGGGTAACTTTATATATAGGTGCCAGAAGAAGTTGCAAGAAAGGAATGTGATTTCTCCAATAACCAAACATGCCAATAAGATGTTGTGCTTCTGTTTTGGATTTAGGAGGGGGTAAGTTAAGTAACTTATCCAAGACTGGCGAGGGCACAGTAGGGCCTTCGGTGGACCAAAGTACACCTAAGAACTTCACTTGGGTGGCTGGTCCGTGAACTTTATCTGGGTTCACAGACCATCCTGCATTCTGTAATGCCGAGATAACAATGTCTTTGGCCTGAGCTGCTGACTGCTCTGAATGAGCACAAAGCAAAAGGTCATCCACATAGGAGAAAAGTTTGATGTCTGGAGGAAGGGACGACCAAGGTAAACAAGTTTGGAGGGCATTATGAGCAATGATGGGACTATTTTTGTAGCCCTGAGGTAGCCTAGTAAAACGATACTGTTGGGCATTCCACGTGAACGTGGTAATATCCCGGGATTCTTCCGCCAATGGAATGGCGAAGAACATGTCAGAAAGGTCAATAGTAACGAAAAATGTTGGGACAAATTCCCTGATGGAATTAAAAATAGATTCAACATCGGGTAACTGACCAGGCATGGCAGGGGAAAGTTTATTAATCTGCCGATAGTCAACAGTGAATCTCCAAGAACCATTAGGTTTCCTTACAGGCCAGATGGGGCTGTTATAGTTAAAAGAGGTAGTGCGCTCAATAATCCCTTTATCTAACAAAGTATTAAGTGTGTTTGTAATTTCTTCATGTCCACCCTTTAGAGGGTATTGGGGTGTAAAAGAGGGTGGTATGGATGGTAAAGTAATGGGGTTAATAGCCACTGCTGGCATTATAGTGGAAGAAAAGCACTTGAGTTTTTTTAGGGGTAAATATTCCCCAAAAAATAGAGGTAGGGTGTCCATACCTAAAATGTTAGCAGGAGCAGCGAATGTAAGTGCTTCACACTGAATTTGGATATCATAGCAATAAAGATTAACAAATACCACATTCGCATGGATGGGATTACCAGAGATCCCTTGAATCAAGATTTGTGATGTGGGTTTGGCAGCTGGGATCAATGAATGATGAATAATGATTACTTGGCTGCCTGTATCAATTAAAAAGGAGGCACTAAAAGTGGTGCCATTACAATCACCGGTCACAAAAATGTGAGGTCTGTTATCTAGTTCTAGGATCGATAATTTACTTGTGTGGAACGAGAAGGTTGTAATCTGTTTTGTAAGTTCCACCGCTGATTGTTTATCCTGTAATTGCTTCTGGGTTGGGGGTGTGATGTTCTTACGATTGGAGGTAAGTTGGGACGATGTGGGCTTTGATTTTGGCCCCTGAAACGGCCTGAAACGAGCTTGGGGTGCCAGGTTTGGCCAGAACGCTGGACCCCTAGTCCGTTTTTTGCTCTACGAATCTCAGAAAAAGGTTGCTGGGTTGTGGGTGTTCTATATCTATTTTGCAGAAAGTTTCCCTGTTGCCCTGAGGTTCTATTAGGTTGAATACGGTAGAATGGATTCCAACGGGTTGATCGGGCCCGTGATTCCACTCGAGCAAGGGGGCGGGGAAGTTTTTGAGAGACCTGGAACGTTAGCTTCGGTTTCTGTTGCAATTCCCTGCAATCCTTTAGGAATTGATATACATCTGAGAGTGAGTTATAGGTGGACATGGCTGTTTGTAAAGAAAACTGCAAAGTGGAAGGGGCTCCTCTGAGAATTAGCCTTTTAAGGGTTTTATTTAAGGGATGGCGGAGAGGATGGTCTGCGTGATCATCATAAATACATAGTAATGTGCCTATTTTCTTAACCATTTTTAGACCTTCCTCTGGTGTTTGCCATCTCACCTTATCCTGAAACTGCTCTAAATCTATAATAGGGAAGGCATGCCTCCATGCCATGCACATCCACGTCCATAATGAAAAGGTGCCTATTACACTTTCCTGTACTACTTGTAAGGCATCATGCAAATTAGGATTTTCTGGTGTTAAAGCCAATTGACCTAATTCTTCATTATTCAAACGGAGGGATCGTGCTCCTCCTTGATATAAGTGAACCATATAATCTGCGTCGGACATATTTCCTTGCCTATAATCTATCCTTGCCTGAGCTAATTCTTGTCTGTTCAATTCTCTAGTTTCTACTACTTCTGACTTATCATTCCATCCTCTGGCTGGTGTGTTAGTTTTAGTTACGCTCACTGGGTCTGCAAATTTTGATAACTGGTTAACTATAGCGGGGGACCTGGCGTTTTGTATTGCTTCTTTTACTAGGCGTTTGCCTCTCATTCTGTCTTGATGTATGTCATCTATTACTTTCATTAATATCCCTGGGATTTCCTTTTTGTCGGCTCGAGCCAAGATAGGCTCGACGTTCTCCGGATTGCTCAACGGGATTTGAACGTCTGTGCCTTTCTTATACTTAACAAACTTCCCTTGGACTATGCGTTCGCTATTTCTCCAAGGTGATTGGGGTTTGAGACCTGCAGGATCCTCCTTAATTTTTAATCTCTTAAACGCTGAAATAAGATTTGCCATGGCCATATTCATTTACTACTTAGTGGAGTAGCCTTATTAATTTTGCCAAGGTGCGCACCTTAAGAATTCTAATTCTCCACTGAAGGATTGAGTCGTTCTGGGTACCCTTGTACAAACTGTCTAGCTCGAAGCAATATTTACTTATAAGCCAGTCCCTTATCATATTATGATATTAATGCTATAATTACTGTAATTATTATCTGAGTTGACTTGTTTGAGGCTAGAGGTAAATGAATTGGAGCAGAATTTACTGTGCACTTGGCGGTTAGGGTCGTGTGTCTCCCCTCATCCGCTACCTTTGCCAGACTCCCCTCGACGTCCGCTACCTTTGCCAGACTCCCCCTGACGTCCGCTACCGTGGGAAGCGTGGGTGTCACGCCCCCATGCCGGTCTTAAACCAGACGCATCCGGTCGTGCCTTTCGGAGTTTCAGTCAGGGTTCGCTGACCAATGCCGGTCTTAAACCAGGTTTCCCCGGTCGTGCCTTTTGGAGTTTCAGTCAAGGTTCGCTGACCAATGCCGGTCTTAAACCAGGTTTCCCCGGTCGTGACTTTTGGAGTTTCAGAGGTATTAGAGACTGACCTCAGTTAGCCAAGTGCCTCAGTTTAAATATTAAATAAACATATATATATTAATATGGGTGTAAATCAACTCAAGATAATAAATATAACTATATATGTATTATTATATTTATATATATATATGCTGACTGGCCTGTGGGAGATATATTCTGTTAAGGCTAAGGGATTTTCTTACCAATCCACGGACCCGCGATGTTCGTTCAGGGATCCTGCCGACTACGCCAGCTGAAGCGAGCAGCACCGCAGCGCTTCTTTGTCTTGAAGGGCAGCTAGATTTCTCTGAGTTGCCAATCAGAGGACGACGAGACGTACGGGATTGAGGACACGATCACACGGAGATGGCAAACCAATGAATGGTTTATTTTATGATGCTCTCACACACAGGGGGGCACGCCAGCCAGCTTAATGACCTGACCGTGACCGTGTGCAGACGGTCGCGGAGCAGGTATAGCCCCAAGCAGGGTTACAATCCGGGGTTTTTATATGTTTCACACAGGGCATATCTTATCTACCACACACAGCTTAGTACTTTATCTAGTCTTACAGCTTAGGGTTACCTAATTTGCATAATTAGTATCAGTGCACTCCTCCTGGCCTGAGCTTAGAGAGCTCTTGTTTTACATTTACAAAGCACTCCTCCTGGCCTGAGCTCAGAGAGCTCTTGTTTTACATTTATAAAGCTCTGTTTTACATTTATAAAGCTGTGTTTTACATTTATAAATCTTTGCTCCATTCAGTACATTATTTGAAAATACTCAAATGATGTCGTGATGTGAACTATATATCCCACGGACTTAATATTTTTATTATATGGGTCCACTGGAGAGATGTGGGAATATTTTGGGAGAAAAAATAAATATGGAGTGGGTGGAGTGGTCCAAAATAACCACTGAGTGAATTGCACTGCAGCTTTTATTTATGAGATATCCTTATTTTTTATGCCAGAGTGGCTGCAAAATGAAAAACAAATTAATAAATATATTTTGTGTAAATATACAAACATTTAGATATTGAGACAGCATAAAAATTTTTGAACTACATACATAAGTTTAGTATTGATACATGGAAAGGAGTATCACTGAACAATATATAGTGCAGAAGACATTTCTAACAGCTTTCTGACAGTTCTTAAAGAGATTGATCAATATCATAATATAGCACAAATGTGATTCAATAAATATGGCACTACAAAATTTCCTAATTGAAATTTTTAACTATTTTACATGAGTACAAATTAATTTTAGTTTCTTGTGTTATTTAAACATACTATTTTTATGTGGTACATTAGAACATTTGAAAGGAGCAGACTTGGATGCCTGACAAATAAATGGCAAGCCCCTAATGGACAGCAAGCCAAAAAGACATAAGTGTCCCGAGAGTGCTGCACCAGGGAGATAAGACACCATTTGGACCAGAATTGGAAACATGCCAAGAAGAAGGGTGTATAAACTCCCCTCTCAGACAGCTCCTCGGGTCATCCCAGATCTCCTGATGAATCCACGTCAGCCAGGTTCGTGAGTCCCATCCATCATCTGAGGAGACTGCTGAGACTCCACTGCTCTGGAGGCTTCATGACCAGTGGAGCCTGCCTGTCGTTGATTCTGAAACCATTGGCCAGAGGAAGTTCTGAGACCAGTCATCATCTTCTCTCTGACCAAGATACGTTGCATTCAGGGTCATCAGAACGGACAAGGCAGAGAGGACTTTGGATTATTTGATTGAAGTGTGTTTATGTGTCATATGATTTGATTGATGTGTGATATTAGGAATATTAAGGTTTGTGTTATCCCAAGCGTATCAAATAAAGTCAACTTGTTTGGAACCAAATTCTAGTCACTTGCCTCTCTGCCACTAGTGACAGTTGGCATATTCGGTAGGATCCAGCTGTAATTCAGTTACGATCCAAATTGGTAATTGGTCCAAACTCAACCGATAACTGAATAAGAATAAGCCTCAAGTACTCTGGTCCACCATCTGTGGGTGAGACTCTGAAAGCCACGACCAGGGAAATCTGGTTTAAGAGCAGTCTGGTAGCAAATCTCAAGCTGAAATTCCAAAAGTCATTACTGGGGAAACCTGATTTAAGTATGGTCAGGTAAAAAACCCACAGCGGAAACTCCAAAAATCACAAATGGGGAATCCTGCTCTAAGAGCAGTCAGGCTTATGGTGCAACTAGGTCGGCCGAAGCAGTGGTAGCGGAAACTGTGGGAATGCTGCATCGGTAGCAGATGCTTGAGGCTAGCTACAATGGTAGTGAAACCCCAGATGATGAATGGACTATAAGGTGGAACAAAGATTTAAGTCAAGGGACAGATGTCGGTGCAAACCTGGACCTAAATTATATAATTGACTGGTATGATAGAGAACTGAACAAGTGATGCCATGGTGCTGTCAGGTCTTTCCTCTGTGACCTCAGGTAGAATCTGCAGGGCAAGCGCCATGTCTCTGGAGACACTCCTCAAACTCCTTGTTGCTCAAGGCTCCAAAACCACTCTGGAGAGAAAAAATAACTCTTCTCCTTCTGGAGCCTGGAATCCTCTAGCCATTCACACCCAAAATCCCAGATGCCTACACCTTCTACCTGGAGAGAGGAACTCTCCCATTTTTTGCTCTCATGTCACAGGAGCATTGGAAACCAAGTGAGGCATTGTCCTCAGTGTAACTGAATGCAACTGAATTATTGAGAGATCAGGGACATAAATTTCAGCCCTTTTCTCATTGTAACAAATCTTGAGAGTGTAAGCTAAAAATATACCAAGAGGAATACTGAAATTGGATGAGGAATATTTCTTTTCTGCCAGCATATATGGGTCCTGGAAACACAGACATCAAGTGCCATCACCACTTGCCTTTGCCTCTTTATATTGCCTAACATCATCTGGCTAATTTTATGTGACAATCCCTCACTGAAAGAAACTGGCCTTTCCCAGGAGAAATATCTTTCTCTACCTCAACCATACCTGAGATGATAGGCAAGATCCCAAACAACCATTGGATTGTGCATTTTGCAATGCACTCTTCTGGGTAGAGGTCCCCAAAATAAAATGCCAAAAAGGAAAAGTGAAAAAGAAAAAACATATCAAGGAAGTTGACAGTAGACTGTGAATGTAATGGCTGGGAATGCAATGGTGACTGATCCCCCAAATCTCCTTTCATTCTAATAACATGAGCATGTTCTAATACCCTCATAGTCCTGCCTCTCCTCCTGCCCTGTCCTCCATAGATCAATGATATAATTTCCTCTCAGGAATGAGCTACTACTGGTTTCTTCCTTAAGTGAAGACAGAATAATTCTTTCCCTCAGGAAACACCCCTAGACTGTGGATGTTGTGATGTAAAAAAGTTTATTTGCAAGATTGTTGTGAAAAGGAGAATTAAGTATTCCTTAGTCATTGATTGACTTTGTCCTGGGTTGCTTCTCTGCATTGAACTTCAGAGACACAGAACCTGACTGGATCAAGTCATGTACCTCAAAGGAGCTGTTCCCCTGCTGATGATATAGACCATCCCAAATGGTGCTGGCTTTGCAAGTGGAAAAGCCAGAGTTCAAATCCCCAGCACCATGGGATGGAGAAAAGAAAAAACAACAAGAAAAGACACTTCAGTTGGTACAAAGTTCCTCTCCTCCTAACCTTTTTCTTTTCCTCCTCTCTTATTCAATGAAGTCAACCCTTTTCAAGATCTTGCAGTTTCACCTGCCAGCAATTACCATTGAATCCTTTCAGGCAGGAGCTGCACTCAGAGGCAGCAGTGCATTCCCAGTCATCTGCATTTCTTAAAAGGACATGTTCCTTCCCATCCTTCAACTCTCATCTCTTCAGACCTTAGCACTCACTCTTGAGTGTCCTATCACCATCTACTCAAAGCAAATTCTATTGATTGGAACAAAATTCAAATTGGCTTCTCACAGACCCTTGCCAATTTTGAGGCTTTTGGACACACTCCCAGACTGCCAATGAAGGGGACTTTCACACCTGAGCACTTGCCATGTGAACCATAAGGACAATTGTAAAACCAAATTGTGAAGCAAAAGACAGTGGCCTCTGGCCCTGATTTCTTAATCAACTTTATTTTGTATTGTCTTGCTTATGACTTGATGAAAAATGGTAGGATTTCAGGCTGAATCCATGTTATTTGTGCTGATAGCATTCAGGAGAAAGGGGGAATTTACCACCAAATCTCCCACTATCTTTGGAGATCTAGTGTCAAAAGGAAGGGAACACTTGCAGTGACTCTGGTTAATTTTCATGGATGTTCTCAATAGATGCACTGTAGAAGCAGAAAAAGCACATGTTGTTCTCATGTTTACCAGGGATCTGGGAAATATTAGATTGTTCTTTGTAGGGGAAGGGAAAAATAAACAAAAACCATTCATTGCAAGAACTCACACTGAAAGAAGAAAACCAGAGCCATTAGTCATGTTGCAGGTTGGTGGTGGGTTGAACCACGTCAAGAAATGTAAAGCATTTGACAATTTGCAAAATCCTGTGGTACATGTGTCCTGCTCAGTAAGTCCGATCCCACATTCAGATATTCTTGAACCACTCCTATTTTGATATTCAGTTTTGGGTCTTCACTTTGTCTTTAGCAGAGCTCTTTCTGTTTATATTCGTGATGTTGTGGAGCAGTATTTATTTCAAGAGCTGGGTTCAGTGCTGCATATTCCATATTCAGCTCATTAAAAATTTAGATAATTTGTATACTTGCTGTGAATTGAAGAAAACCTTTTCTCATTGTTCTTGTGGCAGAAAAGCTATGAAGCAGCATGTGTCTAGTCAGCTGTCCCTTGAGAGCAACAAGACAGAGCCACGAGTTTTCAAAGGTTTTGAGGTCCTTGCAAGGGGAATTTGGCTCTGTAAGGATGGATGCTTAGAGAATAAACTGGCAAGTACTACTTCCTGTATTTGTAGAGTATGTTGAACCTGAAAACACGTGGTGGAATTTGAGGGTGGAAGATGATGGCTGTATAGTTTTAGAATGTCTCTACATTGAAGTATGCTTTCAGCACCAACATCCTTGTGCTTTCAGTGACAACACAATGTCCTTGGTCTCCCTGTTTGAATATTCATCTTGGAACATTTTCAGCATAGTTCTTTCAGCATGGTGCATGTTCCAATATGGAGTTCTGCCACATGATGCTGTGTTCCTCGTGCCATCAGCAGGCTCTTCTATGTCCACTGGCTTTCAGTCAGAATCCTCCCAGGGCTTCTAACAGAACTGGTGGAAATTTTCCACAGGACCTTCTACCAGACTGGCACTAGAATGGTCAAGAGAAAAACTATGTGTGAACACAGAAAGGTCAGTGATTTCTGCATCTCAAAGTGAGTTGAGGAATCCCTGGAATTTCTCAGCAGGTAAATTTGTGAGTGCATCTTAGTTGTAAGGCCAAAGTCAAGAATGTGTGGCCTTGCAGGTGTAGTGAGCTCAGAATATCTCTCCTGGCATGTCAGCACCATCCTATCCTTCGTCAGACATCCTGAGTGAATGACTCCCGTGACACCACTTAAGCCTTCAGATGACACATCCACCTTCACCTAGAAGACCCACTTCCCAGGTTGGAGATGTCACCTGATTGAACTTTCTAGGAAAAAGGAAGCAACCTGCAAAATTGGGTGTGAAGTGTCCCAATTCAAAGATCACTTAACTCACCATGCTCACTGAATGCTCTGCTGGCATGAGTATCTGTCACAAGCCATCATTCAGTGTGGTTTCTAGGACCCTAGGCTAGTTTCCTGACTAGGATATTCTGGGTATACCCAGTTCTGGAGGAGAGAGTTAGGAAGAAAATAGCACTGCAACTGGTGCTCAACTTGGGGATTCACATGTCCCCAAGCACACCTCCACCCAAACAGGCCCACTGGACATGGTGGGGGATAACTTCCTTCTGTCATGATGCCCGGTATATCCAAATGAGTCCAGTGATGCCTAACAGACCTGAAGTTTAGTGTTAGCATCAGGCTTCAGAGGAGTTCCATGTTGTGCCTGGTCCTGGAGGGATCCATGGACCACAGGACTGTGATCCTGGCTAAAGAGGTTAGAATCACCTTTTGAAAAAAACCTCAGTTCCCTGGCACTTGTTCCAGTCTTATTTCCTCTGACCATCCCAACTGAGCTGGTGCTTGTTTTCAATCTTGTTCTGAAGCATCCAGGAACAGAAGCTTCTCTGGTTGCCATGGGAAATGTGATGCCATGGTGAGGACAGGCCTTTCCTCTGTGACCTGAGGCAGATTCTGTGGGGCAAGAATCTGGTCACCAGAGTAATTCCTCAATCTCCATGTTGTTCAAGGTTCCAAAAACCCCTCTGGAGATAGAAACCTACTCTTCTCCAATTAGATCCTGGAATCCTCTAGCCATATGCACCCAAAGTCCCCAATGCCTGCCCCTTCTACCTGGAGAGAGGAACTCTCCCATTTCTTCCTCTCCTGTTGCAGGAGCATTGGGAACCTAGTGAGGCATTGTCCTCAGTGTAACTGAATCCTTGAGAGATCAGGGATATGAATTTCAGCCCTTTTCTCATTGTAACAAATCTTGAGAGAGAAAGCTAAAAACATACCGAGAGGAATATTGCAATTGAGTGAGGAATGTTTTCTTTATGCCAGCATATATGGGTCCTAGGAACCCAGAACTTGATTGCCATCACCATTTGCTTTTGCCTGTTTATGTTTCCTGACATTGTCTGGCTAATTTGATGAGGCATTCCCTCACTGAAGGAAACTGGCCTATCCCAGGAGAAACAACTTCCTCTACCTCAGCCCTACCTGAGATGATAGGCAAGATCCAGAACCAGCACTGGCTTGTGCATTTGCAATGCACTCTGCCTGGTAGAAATTCCAAAAATGTCAAAAAGGAAAAGTGAAAAAGAAAAAACAAATCAAGGAAGTAGTCATTAGACTGTGAATTTAATGGCTGGGGATGCAATGGTGAATGATCCCCCAAATCTTCTTTCATACTAACAAGATGAGCATGTTCTAATATCCTCAAAGTCCTGCCTCTCCTCCTGCCCTGTCCTGCATAGATCAGTGATATAATTTTCTGCTCAGGGATCATCTACTAGGGGTTTCCTCCTTAAGTGAAGACAGAATAATTATTTCCCTCAGGAAACACCCCTAGACTATGGATGTTGTGATGTATAAAAGGTTATTTGCAAGATTGTAGAGAAAAAGAGAATTAAAAATTCCTTAGTCATTGATTGGCTTTTTCCTGGGTTGCTTCTCTGCATAGAGCATCAGAGACACAGAACCTGACTGGATCAAGTCATGTACCTCAAAGGAGCTGTTCCCCTTCTGATGATAAAGACCATCCTGTAGGGCACTGGCTTTGCAAGTGGAAAGACCAGGGTTCAAATCCCCAGCACCATGGGATGGAGAAAAGAAAAAAACAAGAAAAGACACTTCAGATGGTGCAAAACTCCTCTCCTTTCATCATTTTTTTTTCATCCTCTCTTATTCAATGGAATCAACCCTTTTCAAGAACTAGCAGTTTTACCTGGTAGTAATTACCATTGACTCCTTTCAGACAGGAGGCAGCAGGGCATCCCCAGTCATCTGCATTTTATAAGTGGACATGTTCCTTCCCACCTTCAACTCTCATCACTTCAGACATAAGCACTCACACTTGAGTGTCCTATCACCATTTTTACCAGCAAATTCTCTTGATTGCCACAAAATTCAAATTGGCCCCTCACAGGTCCTTGCCAATTTTGAGGCTTTTTGGACACACTCCCAGATTCCCAATGAAGGGGACTTCCACACCTGAGCACTTGCCATGTGAACCATAAGGACAATTGGGAAACCAAATTGTGAATCAAAAGACAGCCACCCCTGGCCCTGATTTGCTACTCAGTCTTATTTTGTATAGCCTTTAATGTTTAAGAATTGATGAAAAATGATAGGATTTCAGGCTGAATCCATGTTATTTGTGCTGATAGCATTCAGTAGAAAAGGGGAATTTACCACCTACTCTCCCACAATTATTGGAGCTCCAGTGTCAAAAGGAAGGGAACACTTGCAGATACTCTTGCTAATTTTGATGGACGTTTTCAATAGATGCACAGTAGATGCGGGAAAGCATATGTTGATCTCATGTTTACCAGGGATCTGGGAAATATTGGATTGTTCTTTGTAGGGTAAGGGGAAAAAAATGAAAACCATTCATTGCAAGAACTCGTGCCAAAAGAAGGAAACCAGAACCATTAGGCATGTTGCAGGTTGGTGGTGGGTCGAAGCAAATCAAGAAATGGAATGCATTTGACAGTTTGCAAAACCCTGTGGTATATGTTTCCTGCTCAGTAAGTCTGATCCTACATTCAGACATTCTTGAACTACTCCTGCTTGGATATTCAGTTTTGGGTCTTCACTTTTGCCTTTTAGCTGAGCTCTTTCTGTTTACATTTGTGATGTTGTGGTGCAGTCTTTATTTTGAGAGCTGGGTTCAGTGCTACATATTCCATATTCAGCTCATTTAAAATTGAGATCACGTGTATACTTGCTGTGCTTTAAAGAAAGCCTTTTTTCATGGTTCTTGAGCCAGAAAAGCTATGAAGCAGCATGTGTTTAATCAGCTGTCCCTTGAGAGCAACAAGACAGAGCCACGTGTTTGCAAAGGCTTTGAGGTCCTTGCAAGGGAATTTGGCTCTGTAATGATGGATGCTTACAGAATAGTTTGGCAAGAACTACTTCCTGTATTTGTGGAGTATGTTGAACCTGAAGACACATGGTAGAAATTGTGGGTGGATGATGATGGCTGTATAGTTTTAGATTGTCTCTCCATTGAAGTAGGCTTTTAGCACCAACGACCTTGTGCTTTTGATGCCAACACAATGTCCTTGGTCTCCCTGTTTGAATATTCATCTTGGAACATTTTCATCATAGTCCTTTCAGCACAGTGCATGTTTCTATCTGGAGTTATGCTATGTGATGCTGTGTTTATCGTGCCATGAGCATTCTCTTCTCTGATCCACTGGCTTTTAGTCGGAATCCTCCCAGGGCTGCTAAGAAGACTGGAGGAAATTTTCCACAGGACCTTGTGCCAGGTTGGCATTAGTCTGGTCAAGAGAAAAACACATGTGTGAACACAGAGAGGCCAGTGATTTCTGCATCTCAAAGTGAGTTGAGGAGTCTCTGAAATTTCTCAGCAGGTAAATTTGTGTGTACATCTTAGTTGTAAGGCCACAGCCAAGAATGTGTGGTCTTGCAGGTGTAGTGAGCTCAGAATATCTCTCCTGGCATGTCAGCACCATCCTATCCTTCGTCAGACATCCTGAGTGAATGACTCCCATGACACCACTTAAGCCTTCAGATGACACATCCACCTTCACCTAGAAGACCCACTTCCCAGGTTGGAGATGTAACCTGATTGAACTTTCTAGGAAAAAGGGAACAACCTAAAAAATTGGGTGTGAAGTGTCCCAATTCAAAGATCACTTAACCCACCATGCTCACTACATGCTTCACTGGCATGAGCCTCTGTCACCAGCCATCATTCAGTTTGGTTGCTAGGTCCCTAGGCTAGTTTCCTGACTAGGATATTTCTGGTGTGCCCAGTCCTGTACAAGAGGGTTAGGAAGGAAATTGCGCTGGAGCTGGTGCTCAGCTTGTAGTTCCTCGGGTCCCCAAGCACATCTCCACCCAAAGAAGCCCCCTGGACCTGGTGGAGAATAACTTCCTGCTGTCATGATGCCCAGTGTAGCCAAACGAGTGCAGCAATGCCTAGCAAACCTGAAGTTTAGTGTGAATTCATAGGAGTTCCTTGTCCTGCCTGGTCCTGGGGAAATCCATGGACCACGGGGCTGTGCTATCCTGGCCAAAGAGGTTAGAATCACATTTTGGAAAACCTCAGTTCCCTGGCAATTGCTCCAGTTTTATTTCCTCTGACCATCCCAACTGAGCTGGTGCTTGTTTTCAATCTTGGTCTGAAGCAGCCAGGATCAGAATCTTCTTTGGTTGCCATGGGAACCATGAGGCCACGGTGATGTCAGGCCTTTCCTCTGTGACCTCAGGCAGAATATGTGGGGCGAGGGCCAGGTCACTGGAGACACTCCTCAAACTCCATGTTGCTCAAGCCTTCTCTGAAAACCCCTCTGGAGAGAGAAACCAAATCTTCTCCATCCAGAACCTGGCATTCTCTCGCCATTCACACCCGAACTACCTGATGTCTGCCCCTTCTACCTGGAGAGAGGAGCTTTCCCATTTTTACTCTCATGTCACAGGAGCATTGGTAACCAAGTGAGGCATTGTCCTTTGTGTTACTGAATGCAACTGAATCATTGAGAGATCAGGTACCTCATTTTCAGCCCTTTTCTCATTGTAACAAATCTTGAAAATGAAATATAAAAACAAACCAAGAGGAAGATTGAAAGTGGATGAGGAATGTGTCCTTTCTGGGAGCAAATATGGTTCCTGGGAAACCAGACCTGGAGTGCCACCCAGTAGGGTGCTCTAAAAAAGGTTATTTTCAAGATTGTTGTGAAAAGAAGAATTAAAAATTTCTTAGACATTGATTGGCCTTATCAAGGGTTGCCTTTGCCCGTTTAAATTTTCTGACATCATCTGGCTATGTTGAAGAGGCATTCCCTCATTGAAGGAAACTGGCCTTTCCCAGGAGAAACACCTTCCTCTACCTCACCCCTACCTGAGATGATAGGCAAGATCCAGAACCAGTACTGGTTTGTGAATTTTGCACTGCACACTGCTGGGTATAAGTTCCCAAAGTCAAATGCCAAAAGGAAAAGTAAAAAAGAAAACAAAATCAAGGAAGTGTCAGTAGACTGTGAATGTAATGACTGGGGATGCAATGGACAATAATCCCCAAAATCTCCTTATACTAACAACCTGAGCATATTCTAATACCCTCATAATCCAGATTCTCCTCATGCCCAGTCCTCCTTGATATAATTTTCTCCTCATGGATGAGTTGCTACTTGTTTTCTACTTAAGTACAGAGGGGATAATTCTTTCCCTCAGGACATACCCCTAGACTGTGCATGTTGAGATGTAAAAAAGATTATTTGCAAGATTGTTGTGAAAAGGGGAAGTAAGTATTCCTTAGTCAATGATTGGCTTTGTCCTGGGTTGCTTCTCTACATAGAACATCAGAGACACACAACCTGACTGGATCAAGTCATGTACCTCAAAGGAGCTGTTTCTGTGCTGATGATATAGACCACCCCATAGGGCACTGGCTTTGCAAGCAAAAAGGCCAGGGTTCAAATCCCCAGCAGCATGGGATGGAGAAAAGGAAAACACAACAGGAAAACACACTTTGGAGGGTGCAAATCTCCTCTCCTCTCAACCTTTTTCTTTCTCTCCTCTCTTATTCAACCCAAGTTACCCTTTTCAATAACTACCAGTTTCACCTGCCAGCAATTTCCCTTGACACCTTTCAGCCAATAGCTGCACTCCAAGGCAGCAGTGCATCCCCATTCTCCAGCATTTCTTAAGAGAACATGTTCGTTCCCATCTTTCAACTCTCCTCACTTTATACCTACCACTCACTCTTGAGTGTCCTATCACCATCTTTTCCCACCAAATTCTATTGATTGCAATGTGCACCAGGTTGTACTGGCACAACATTCAAATTGACCCCTCACAGGCCCTTGCCAGTTTTGAGGATTTTGGACACACTCCAAGACTGACAAGTCACCTGAGAAGTTTCCATGGGAATCACAATGTCAATTGGAAAACCAAATTGTGAAGACAAAATACAGCCACCCTTGGCCCTGATTTTATAGTCAGTTTTATTTTGTATTGCCTTGCTTATGACTTGATGAAAAATGGTAGGATTTGGGTCTGAATCCATGTTAGTTTGTGCTGTTAGTATTCAGGAGAAAGGGGGAATTTACCACCTACTCTCCCATTATCATTGGAGGTCCAGTTTCACAATGAAGGAAACACATGTACAGACATGTATAGTGTATCTATTGATGGATGTCCTCAATAGATACACTGAAGAATCAGGAAAATCATATGTTGTTGTCATGTTTACCAGGAATCTGGGAAATATTGGATTGTTCTTTAAGTGTAAGGAAAAAGAAACGAAAACCATTCCTTGCAAGAACTCACACCAAAAGAAGAAAACCAGAGCCATTAGACATGTTGCAGGTTGGTGGTTGGCCAGAGCAAGTCAAAAAATGAAAAGGATTTGACAATTTGAAAAATCCTGCGGTACATGTTTCCTACTCAGTAAGTTTGATCCCACATTCAGATATTCTTGAACCACTCCTGTTTGGCTATTCAGTTTTGGGTTTTCATTTTTACCTTTTAGCAGAGCTCTTTCTGTTTACATTTGTAATGTTGTGGTGCAGTGTTGATTTTGAGAGCTGGGTTCAGTGCTGCATTTTCCAAATTCAACTCTTTTCAACTGTAGATCATATGTATACTTGCTGTGCTTTAAAGAAAGCCTTTTCTCATGGTTCTTGTGGCAGAAAAGGTATGAATCAGCATGTGCCTATTCAGCTGACTCTTGAGAGCAACAAGATAGAGCCATGAGTTTGCAAGGGCTTTCACATCCTTACAAGGGGAATTTGGCTCTGTAATGATGGATGCTTACAGAATGACCTGGCATGTACTACTTCCTGTATTTGTAGAGTATGTTGAACCTGAAGACTCTTCATTGAATTTGAGGGAGGACAATGACAGCTGTATGATTTTAGAATGTCTCTTTATTGAAGTAGGCTTTTAGCACCAACAACCTTGTGCTTTCAGTGCCAACACAATGTCCTTGCTCTCCCTCTTTGAATATTTATCTTGGAAGTTTATCACCATAGCCCTGTCAGGACAGTATATGTTCCAATGTGGAGTTATGCCCCGTGATGCTGAGTTCCTCATGCCATCACCAGGCTCTTCTGTGATACACTGACTTTAAGTCAGCATCCTCCCAGTGCTGCTAAGAGGACTGGAGGAAATTTTCCACAGGACCTTGAGCCAGGCAGGCACTAGTCTCTCAAGAGAAAGAACACATGTATGAACACAGATATGCCCATCATTTCTGCATCTCAAAGTGAGTTGAGTAGTCCCTGGAATTTCTCAGCAGGTAAATTTCTGAATGCATCTTAGTTTTAAGGCCACAGCCAAGGATGTGTCTTGCAAGTGTAGAGAGCACAGAATATTTCTCCTGGCATGTCAGCATCATCCTATCCTTCGTCGGACATCCTGAGTGAATGACTCCCATGTCATCACTTAAGCCTTCAGATGACACATCTACCTTCACCTAGAAGACCCACTTCCCAGGTTGGAGATGTCACCTCATTGAACTCTCTAGGAAAAAGGGAGCAACCTGCAAGATTGGGTGTGAAGTGTCCCAATTCAAAGATCCCTTAACCCTGCATGCTCACTGCATGCTTCACTGGTTTGAGCATCTGTCACCAGCCATCATTCGGTGTGGTTGCTAGGACTCTATGTTTGTTTCCTGACTAGGATATTCTTAGTGTGCTCACTTCTAGAAGAGAGGGTTAGGAAGGAAATAGCGCTGGAGCCGGTGCTCAGCTAGGGGATCCACTTGACACCCAGCACTCCTCCACCAAACAGGCCCATTGGAACTAGTGGGGGATAATTGCCTGCTGTCATGAAGCCCAGTGTAGTCAAATGAGTGCAGTGACACCTAGCAGACCTGAAGTTTAGTGAGAGCTGTCAGAATTCAGAGAAGTTCCTTGTCCTGCCTGGACCTGGAGGGATCCACGGACTGTGCTCTCCTGGCCTAAAAGGTTAGAATCATATTTCAGAAACCCTCAGTTCCCTGGCACTCACTCCCATCTTCTTTCCTCTGACATCCCAAATGAGCTGGTGCTTGTTTTCAGTCTTCATCTGAATCAGCCAGAAGCAGAATCTTCTCTGGTTGCCATGGGAACCATGAGGCCACCGTGATGTCAGGCCTTTCCTCTATGACCTCAGGCAAAATTTGTGGGGTGAGTGCCAGGTCACTGGAGACACTCCTCAAACTCCATGTTGCTCAAGGCTTCTCTGAAAACCCCTGTGGAGAAAGAAACGAAATCTTCTCCATCTGGAGCCTGGGTATAGGCCAAGCAGTGGGAGAGTTAGGTCAAATGGTGGTTCTATTCCAAGTTTTCTAAGAAATCTCCATACTGCTTTCCAGAGTGACTGGAATAATTTGCAATGCAGTATATGAGAATACCTTTTTCCCCACATCCTTGTCAACACTTATTATTGCTTGTGTTCTTGATAATTGCCATTCTAATTGGGGTGTGGTGAAATCTTAGGGTAGTTTTGATTTGCATTTAATTTAAGTCTAGGGATGTTGAACCTCATAGAAATAGACCAAGCAATCTTTAAATTCATTTGGAAATACAGGAGACCCAGAAGAGCTAAAGCAATACTTAGCAGGAAGAGTGAAGCAGGGGGTATCACAATACCAGAACTTCAACTATAATACAGAGCAATAGTAACAAAAACAGCATGGTACTGTCATCAAAATAGGTCAATCAATGTTATAGAACACAGGACATGAAGATAAACTCAAATAAATACAGTTTTCTCATACTAGACAAAGGTGCCAAAAACTTACAATGTAGAAAGACAGTCTATTCAACAAATGGTGCTTGGAAAATTGGAAATCCATATGTAGCAGAATGAAACTAAACTTCTGTCTCTCACCCTGCAAAATTCAACTCTAAATGGATCAAGGATCGTGGAATCAGACAAGAGACCCTGCACCTTATGGAAAAATATGGAGATCCAAATCTTTTTTTTTTTTTAATTGCAGCATCACCACACTATAATCCAAAGTTGTGACATCAGTTTACAACCCCTCCCAAAATATATGAGTTTACTTTTATCACACATTCTTGCCTCCAGGTATTATTTGTATTTTCATTTATTTCTATTACTACTGAAGTGAGAAGAAATATCAATGGAGACTATGATTTGTCATTGCCCAATTGCTAGAGACGTTTAATATTTTTTCATAGATCTGTTGACTCTATATTATTTTGAGTAGTGTCTTTTTCTTTTCCCATTTGTTATTTGGCTTATTAGTTGTCTATCAATTTTTTGAATTCTTTATGCATTCTGAATATTAACATGTTACTATGGGAGATTTATTTTTGAAAATTTATTATGAAATTTATTATTAAAGTATTGGCTTCATTTATGTGACTTGTTTCCTTTTTTCTAAACTTTTAATTATTTTATAAGACTTGTGATAGAGTCTTTTGAATCCTTTAAATGTATATTCTTGTCATCAGCACATAATTTGAATTCTTTATATCCTATTCATAGCTCTTAATTTCCTTCATCTGACTAATTGCTATGGATAGGATTATAACCACTAATTTGAATAGAGATGATGGGAGTGCACATACTTGCCTTGTTCCTGTTTTTAGAATAAATGACTTCAGGTTTTTTGATTTCAGTATGATGTTGTGTTCTTAGATTTGTCATGTGTAAGCTTTACAATATTGTAGTACTTTGCTTGTATCAGTAGATTTTCTAGTACTTTAAACAAGACCTGGAATGGTACCTTTTCAAATTCTTGTTCTGCATCTATTGAGATAACAATGATTCTTGCCCTTAACACTATTTATGTAGATAGTTTATTGATTTTAAAATGTTTGAACTTATATCCCTGCAATGAAAACTGCTTGATCATATTATACTTTTTTTTTTAACAATGATCTTGTATTTAGTTTGGAAAGGTTTAATTAAAAATTTGGATTAGTCTTTTTCCATCTGGTACAACTGAGGCTATCCAGACCTAACATTTATTTGTTGTAAGGCTTTTGGTAGCTTGCTCAATAACATTATATGACCCTATTCTGTTTATATTGCCTATAGCCTAAAGAGTTAGTTTTTGTAGGTGAAATGTCTCTAGGAATTTGTCAATATCTTCAATATTTTGTTGCTTATTTGCATATCAAATTTAAAGTATTTTGGATCCACTGGTATTTAGTAGTGTCTGTGATTAAATTTGCCCTTCAATTCCATTTTCTTACTTTAGTCTTTATCTTGGTTAGTTTTTCTGAGGGTTTATTAGTCTTGTGTTTATCTTGAAAGCACACTTTTTCACTTACCCACTTGTAGTGTTTTTATTCTCAATTTTATATTTCTTGACTGATTTTTTTATTTCCCTTCTACAATTGAGTTTAAAGTTGGCTTGTTCTTTTATTTTATTCTAAGTTGTAATTTTAGATAATTTATTAGGTATAATTCTCTCTAACATTTGCACTTAGTGCCATTAGCTTTTCTATTATTACTGATTTTCTGCTTTACCAAACATTTTGTTATGTTGTATAACTACTTTCAATCATTTTAAAGATTATTTGTTTTCCTCTGATTTCTTTTATTATCCATTTTTTCATTCAAAATTAAATTAGTCTCCAGGTATTAGAGATAACTTAATTTTGTATCTTGCAATTGATACTAATATTTTTGATGAAATTATAATTTTAATTTTTATTTTCTTAAAATTTTAAACTTTTAAAATTGTTCTAGCTAGGTGTAGATGACAGTAGAATTCATTTACACATTTTGATAGATCATACATTAATGGAAAGTAATCTCTCATTTTTCTGTTTATACATATTACATGATCACATCAGTCATAAAGTCATGTAGGTACATGAGGTAATAATGACTGTTTCACTATATTATTCTAATCTCATACCACTTCCCCTCTCCTCATTACCCTCTCCTCATTACTTCAACATCATAAAAGCCATACATGCTAAATCCAAGGCCAACATAATTCTGAATGGAGAAAAAGTGAAAGTCTTTGTTATGAGCCACTGGAATTTACTACTTTCTCTAGTTATATTTTCATTTTCAATACAATTTTTTAGTCTTTTTTTAACTTTACCTTGGTTAGCTTTTCTGAGGATTTATCAATCTTGTGTATGTTTTAAAAACAAACTGACTCATTAATCAATTGTATTGTTTTTTACTCTCAATTTTATTGATTTTTACTCTGACTCCATTTATTTTCCTTCTTCCACTGATTTTAATATAGTTTTGTTCTTTTTTTTGTTTCTGAGGTGTAATGTTAGGTAATCTATTTCATATAATTTTATCTTTTTAATGTTTCCACTTAGTGCCATTAACTTTGCTGTTATTACAGAGTTCACACTTTCCCAGACATTTTGTTATGTTGTATAGTTACTTTTATTAATTGTAAAGGCTTTATGCTTTTTCCTAATTTTGTTTCTGATCTATTTGCAAATCAAAATAAATGAGTCTCCAGGGATTAGCGATAAATTCAGTGTTTAGCATTCATTGATTTCTAATTTGCATAAATTTCTGATCAGATGAAAGAATTCATCTTTATTGCTTTGTGGTATTTATGATATGATTTGTAACCTATAATATGACATAAATATTTGATGCAGTGCTGAGAAAATAAATGCAGTCATTGGTGAATGACATATTCTATAGATACCAGCTAGGTTCATTTGATAGGTAGTATCAATTAGTTCTAAATAATTATTACTAAATTTTGTCTGAATATTCTATCCAGTGGTGATAGAGATGTGTTCAAGTCACCCAGTAGTATAATATTGTAGTTTATTAGATTCTTAATGTTCAAAACATTCTATCTACATGGATGAATCATTTCTTGGTGCATAAATATTTACATTTGCTCTATATTGGTGTTGGATGAAATTATTAAACAGGATGAAAACATTTTATTTCCCTATTCTGAATGATTTTTACTTGGATTCCACTTGACTGGTACAGAAATATAAACCCCAATATTGTAATGTACATTATTTTCAGGATACATCTTTCCCATTCTTACAACTTCAGATTGTGCATGTTTTTTGTCAAGGTAAGTATTTCATAAACACCATATTATTTACTCTTACTTTTTTAAACCAAATCTGCTACTGTTTATCTTTTGATTAATTGAAGCCATTTACATTCTGTTATAGTGGTGACACTTATTTCCTGCCATTTATTTTATTTATAATGTTGAATTCAAAATTGGTTCTCCTTTACTTAACTCTTTCTAGTGTGATTAATCTGCATGCCAGTTTTCATTTTATATTAAATTCATAAAATGTTTCATTGAGTACTTTTTAAAATGGTTTTGCAAATATTAATTTGTGTGGTCTCTCCATCCAGTCAGGAACCACCAAACAGCTGCAGCAAAAGAGTTGATGAGAGACCTCCAGAGACCAGTTTCAGAGAACTCAATCTACTTTATTGTTTCATAGTCAGGCTTATATTGTCAAGCAATCACTGGGCAGAATATGTCTGAGAGTAACCCAAATGCTCTTAAAATCAGGGTCACAGATAAGTCTTTGAAACATAAACAATATATCTAATTACTCTTGATGGAGATCCAAGACTTGTTGGATAAATAGTAAGGCTGCATGTGAGATTTTATTTAAGTCATTTTGTTTGGTAAAGGCTTTTGATGTGAAATTGGATAGATTGTTTACAGTCTCTGCAGTTTGAATGTTTTGAGTGTGCAAGACGATGGCAAAGGCTGTGGTGGCTAGGGCAGTAACCAGGGCAAACATCCCTGTGATAATGAGACCAATGGCACACCTGGTATAGAGCAGAATTTTATTCAGAATATTCTTCACCTCCATGCCCCATGGACTCTTCCATTCTTGTGATATGTTCACCAGAAACTATATGGCAAGAGGAAATCTAAGAATAACACACATTTAGCATTCATAGCAGGATTTAATCAATTAAAAAGCCAGCATGAACAGTTATGTGTATAAGGGATTTGTTCAAATGTTATATTTGGACTTCCTATCTTATTATCTGCATAGTGAAGTGCAGTATGATACAAGTTTGAAATGTGAATGAGTGTAATTAGGAAAAAAATATTAATATAAAAAGTAGTTCCTGTATTACTAATATTCATATAACTGACACTCCTTTTATGGGCCTCATAGCAAGTAATATGGGCATAAGATCCATTGTGCCAAATTTATTCCCTGCATAATTGTCAGTTATAGATTGTTCACAATAGCAGTTGCACAATATCCCTGGTGAGTTTTGGGTGTATCTGTTATATTACAGGGGGCTGCACCCAAACAGGCACACAAATGTTGATATAATCCAGAAATGCTTCTACCATTTATGAGATAGGCATTAAAGTAATGCATTGATTCCAAGGTATGGACTTATTATCTGAGGAGGATAATCCAAAAAGAGTGATTGGGAACCTCAACAATGAAGGCTTTTAGCATATACCACTGGGGTGTTTATGAACACTGATCTTTTTAGCTCTGATCCTTAGATCTAATAAGGTTAAGCCAGCATAGGGGTTATCTACAATTCTCCCTTCAGCAAGGGAGAAGAAAAGAGTCTGGTTTGGATTGTAGGTGTCATTAGTGCTATCCAAGAAACAAACAGATCTATTAGACAATGATATGCTAGTATT
This sequence comes from Sciurus carolinensis, assembly GCF_902686445.1. NCBI lineage: Eukaryota > Metazoa > Chordata > Mammalia > Rodentia > Sciuridae > Sciurus > Sciurus carolinensis. The sequence continues at coordinate 4,251,993 of NW_025920120.1, forward strand.
TTGTTTTATGGTATTTAATGCCATATTTAGTTCAGGGTCAATGATAGTTGAGTCAGTAGAGAAGAATCTCAGCATTGCTCCTTCCCAATTTGCTACTACAAAATGTGGTGGTCTGGTGACCTAGGCCTAATTTACCTTATAATCACATTCACTGCTTGCTGTTAGAACTGTATGTAGCAACACTACCATTATCATTCTTGGAATAAGGCCCCCAATGGATGAGGGACCATTATGGTACCTTGCTCAACTATGCCTTTAAGATCACCCCAGGTTACTTTACATGAGACTTGTCTGTGCTATTGTGTGAGCACCTCAAGGTCTCTCTTCCAATGATAGGTCTTTCATCTTATTTGCTGGTGGTTTGAGGTATCCAGAACTTGAAATTTCTAGTAGGTACACAGGCAGGTTGAGGATCATCCTCTGGAATGACATAAACAAGCCCTTGACCCATTGTTAGAGGGGGTCCTTCACCTTTCCAAATGTTGGTTAGGGGGTCCTTTTATAAAACCAAAAGCAAACAGTAGGGCCTATGAAGGGAGCCCAATGCTTATGGGTTTCTGTTTCTTTGAAGATTTTGATGTGGTGAGAAACTTAAAAATAAAAAAAAGCATAATATATGGCATCATGTGGGGAGCTAGTACAGCTTTACCCACTCTGTTTCTGAAGCATTGTATTTTCATGAGG